>NW_020200633.1:153394-168694 GCF_001531365.2 Cynara cardunculus var. scolymus
CCAAATTAATTTCCTGGATCCGCCACTGTTAATCGATCAAAGATCAACAAGAAAAAAAATAATCTTTTATAATTCAAAAGCAAAACCAAATGGAACTGGTATGAATCACTAAAATCAAAGTCCATCAAATTTTCATGTGAGTGAGGTTTAGCGAAAACTTCTTAAAAATGAACACCATAATAATCATTTATTTGTACGGTAATACGTATTACATATAAGTAATTGAAGATGTTTTTTGATTTCTATGTATACACATTAATGTACATGTGCATATGCCGGACAAATTACTTAACGATTGTTATGATGTTTCTCAGTTTTTTTTTGTTTTTTTGTACAGTTTTTCCATAACCTGACATTTGTTCACATATATACCCAAACTATCATATAACCTTTAATCAGCCAATTCTTGAATACATATATATATAAACGAATAATCGTATGAGAATAAGAGTTAAGGTAATAAGGGATCTAGACCATTGATCACCTTTAATATCAAATCCACTCATGAATCGTGCTTGATACGAGGATTGATCCGGTGTATCTTGGTGCATCTCATCTTAATGCGTATCAAATGGTGAAGATCTTTTCTTACGTTTCTCACCTTAACTCTTCTTTTCACTGGAACCAAACCCTGTTATATTATATATATATATATATATATGATTTTAAACCAAACAAAAGCGAAACGAAGTCCGTAAATCTCAAGGTTTAGATATAGTTTGATGTACAAAATCTCCTCTTTAACCGAAGAAGTAGAGATGTTTTTGTATGATTCCAAAATGAAAAAAATTGGTTAAGATTACTAGATAAAAAGTTTTCCAATTAAACGAAAACGTGACAAAGTGAAGACACAAAACAACGCTATAAGCGATATTCAAACGAGGAAACGAAGAAACGAGAAACCAACAAAAAAAAGGATTGCATTAAACAATGAAATTTCCATAGTTGTAAAAAGACAAATTATTAGAAGTTGAGAGGTTTTACGCGTACGACCAGATAACAGAAAAAGAGACCTTTTTATCCAAGAAACCAAAAAAATCATATTTATAAAAAATGAAATAAGACCATTTTATAAGAACCGTTAATTATATAATTAAAATTCAATAAAAAATAACATAATTAATGTATTCATAAAAATAATAATAATTAGTATTATATTTGACAAAAGAAAACAATAATAGTCTATACTATATTATAAAGCATTTGATTAAAACTCTTAAAAACCATTCTCTATGTATAAAGTATTGTGTATTAATGCATATTACTTAAAATTTAAGATTACAAGTAATTATACGTAAGTACAACTTATTAAAGCTTCATTTGTGAATTCGTATAACTAACTGCAGATAAACATAATCAAATACATGATAAACATATCATTTTTATATAAAAAATTAAAAATATAATTAGGATAATCATTGAGTTCTAATAAAATCATTATATTTATAAAATATTATTGTTAAGTCAAAAATAAATTATTTCATTAAATCGTAACAACATTATCTTTCTCAAAACCATATAAATCGTATTATATCAACAAAAAAAAACATTAAAATAAAAATATATCTTACTATATTGTATGAGTACCTTCTAGTTTTTATAGAATTTGTTCAATTGGTTTCTATTTTGGTCCAAACATTTTGATCAATTAAATATAAAAATAAGAAAAATAAATTATAAACCCTGTCCATTTGCGTGACGTGGCCTAGGGTTTAGGCAACCACTAAATCCTCAGATTGATGTTGGCAATGGTGGAAGGGCGGAGACAACCTAGGAAACTCATCTTGTTGCTTATTAGGAGGCCATGGCGTTTGATTTCTTCATATTCTATCCATTTAAGAGCTTCAACTTTCATCCTTTAGCTCCATGGCTTCTTCTGTGGCTACTGCTAGCAGATACGACGTGTTTCTAAGCTTCAGAGGCGAAGATACTCGTAATTCTTTCACGGATCATCTCTATGCTGCGTTGGTGCGAGCAGGACTTCGCACTTTTAGGGACAGTAATGATCTGGATAGAGGTGAACAACTGAAACCAGAAATCAAAAGAGCAATCAAGGAATCTAGAGCTTCAGTAGTTGTATTGTCTGAGAATTATGCAACTTCCACATGGTGCCTTGATGAGCTTTGGTTGATCCTTGAGCAGAGGAGGGACTGCAATCACTTCGTTTTACCGGTATTTTATCACGTCAATCCCGCTGATGTCCGGAAGCAAGATAAAACTTTCAAAATAGAAATCGAAACCTCTTCAAAATGGACCGACCAGAACGTGAGTCGGTGGACGGCGGCTCTTATGGAGGTTGCTGATTTGGCCGGCTTGGTGCTTTCCGGGTATGCTTCTCTATTCCTATGTAAATCTGCCCTTGCTTTTAGGGATTACGAGTAACTAGAAGGGTATTCGCACATTAGTGTAACGAGATATATCTTTGATTTGAATGTTTCGTTTTATACTTTTGGTCTATTATTATTATTATGATGTTACGTGGTTTTAAGAAAAAGAAAATGTTTTTATTTTTGAATAAAATATAAATTTGAAGATATCATAAAATTCAAAAAATAAGTGATATTAGTATTAATTAACTATTTAGTGTTGTGGTGAAGTGGTTAGTGCCTGGGCAGTTCATAGCGCTGAACCCGGGTTCGAATCCCTTTACGCACATCCTGTGCGACATTTACCAAAGGGGCATGCTTTAGCCTTGGATGTGCCTGAGATTAGTCGAGTTTTGGCTCGGATACCTTTAAAAAAAAAACTAATTAAAAGTTTCCGTTTTTATGTAGTTTCTTTGATTCAAATTTTTATTATAATTTAATTAAAATTTAAAAACGAATTAATTTATATTTGGTTTAATAATATAATTTTTTATAAAGATAATAATTAATTATTTTGTTAGAATTCATTAATTATTATAATTATATTTTAAATTGAGATGTTTATCCTCTATTTAATTATGTTTATCCGCAGTTAGTTACATAAATTCAAACATGGAGCTTTAATAAGTTGTATTTACGCACAATTTACTTGTGATCTTGAATTTTAAATAATATGCATCAATAAACAGTATTTCATGCATAAAAAACGATTTTTAAGAGTTTTTATCAAATGCTTTATAATATAGTATAGATATAGTATTATACTAGGTATGTCTGGCTACTCTCAAATTCATTGTTTTTAGTGTTTTCTAGGAATATATGAGTGTGAATATCCTTTACTAGGAATTTTTTATGTTTTTAAGGTTTTATCTTAGGTCCCACATTAAGAAACTG
Organism: Cynara cardunculus var. scolymus; assembly: GCF_001531365.2. Classification (NCBI taxonomy): domain Eukaryota; kingdom Viridiplantae; phylum Streptophyta; class Magnoliopsida; order Asterales; family Asteraceae; genus Cynara; species Cynara cardunculus. Next base: position 156,655 of record NW_020200633.1, read on the forward strand.
AAAAGATCTTGGAATTTGTAGCATTAGTATTTAGTGATGATGTGTGATTTTCAATATTTAAATTACTACCGGTTTCTCTTGCAAGTTTTTATGCTTTTTTCCCATCAATAAATTTAGAGTAAATTACAAAATTTGTCCTTGTGGTTATATGAAAATTGCGGATGAGGTCCGTGTCAAACGAAATAATTACTTGTATGGACACTGTGGTTTCACTTTTATTATGGATCAAGTCCCTTGCCGTGAGGCTGTTAACCTTAGCTCTTTTGATTCAGGGGTAATATGTTTTTTTTTTTTTTTTAATTCTAAGTTATTTTTTAAAAAATAAAAAAATAAAATAATGTATATAATATATCTATGATAAATATTTATACTAATACAACATCCCCCAATGAACTGCACCCATTTTAGGGACAATTTAATAGTTGTTGAATGGTTTGGTGTAGAATGATTCAGTAGTAAAAATGATTAAGAGGTTCTTATAATATAATGCAAAATAAAATATAATTGTTTGATAATTTAATGAATTTTTTTATCACCTATGTCCAAGACATTAATTCTTTTCCACAACTATTTCATTTAATTAAAAGAATTCTTCAAAGTTCAATTTAATAGATTACTTGAAAAGTTGATTTACAAGAGAAACAATGAGTGATTTGGATATCGGAGAAAATATGGCTTATCATTAGTACCTCAAACTCCAGATTATAATTTTTTTTTTGGGTGATTAAGATAAAAATATTTTAGAGTGAATTATGAATTTGGTCACTATGGTTTGAACGTTGTTATGAAATTGGTCATGGACTTCAATTATTACAGACTACGACTCATCTTTTGCACTTTTTGTTGGATTTGGTCTCTTATCCCAATAACCATCCATTTCCTCCGTTAAACTTGGGGATTTTCGTTCTTTGGTCTTTTTTTAATAAAAAATAATGTATATATAAAATATATAGGGTTAGGTCCAGGGGAAATCGCAAAAAAAATGAAAACTGAGGAACACACTGGTAAATCATTCATCTGTACAGTATCACATCAACAGATCTGCATACAAGTAATTTGTAAGTAATTTTGCCGGTACGCACGAGTGCATAACATGCACACGTGCATAGAAACCAAGATACATCTTTGATTCCTTGTATGCATTTTTGCATTCATTGTTGCTCAATTTTTATTTTTTGGGTGTTTTCCTTTGAACCTTACACACACACTCTCTATACTGTATTTGATGCGTGTGTGTGTATATATATAGGGGCCTATTCAAGGAAGAACTGTGTTGTTTGTGGTAACTGTGAGAACCAATATTAACCACAAATCAATAGATAAATTAGGAAATTTATAAATTTGGTAATTTTAAATTAAAATTTTAATGCAAGGCTATTTTTGGTATTTTAAAACTCTCCTATCTCCTCTCTTCTCTCTCCGGCCACCGTTCTCCGGCCTCCGGCCACCGTCCTCCGGTGATACCACTATGATACCACTGTGATACCTAAAAATATTGACGCTATTAAACAAAAGATACATTGTGATACCTAATCATATATAAGATGCATAGTGATACCACTGTGTTACATATTCGATCGATCACACAAACGACATCAATGTGATACCCAATCACATATATGATGCATTGTGATACCATTGTAGTATCACCGCAGGACGGTGGCCGGCGAACGGTGGCTGGAGGACGGTGGCCGGAGAGAGAAGAGAGGAGGGAGGAAAGTTGTAAAATACCAAAAATATCCTTGCATTAAAATTTTAATTCAAAATTGCCAAAATTATAAATTTCCTAATTTATCTATTGATTTGTGGTTAATATTGGTTCTCACAGTTAGCACAAACTAATTAGTTCTCATTTGATTAGGCCCATATATATATATATATATATATAGACTTGGGATCACGTGAGACCAATGGTTTTTCGTGAGACCCGTAAGACCAATTCTCAACCCTTGGATTAGATTTACAATCGTCAGATCTGAACATTTATAAACGCCACGAGACTTCTCACTAATTACGAAATTGCCACCTTGCAACTTTGCAACCATTAGATCATTAATTCATAAATTTGATCAATGAACATAAATTGGTATTACGGGTCTCACGAAAAACCATATTAAAAGATAAACAAATAAAATCTGATATAGATAAAAATTACTGTGCATTAGTTTATAAGGAGCGGGAAACGTACGATGGTGGGACGGATCAACTCACTCTTGTCTTCTTCATGTCAAAATCAATGGTRGATAAACGTTTTCGATTCTTGTGTTATTTTCATAATCTTCAAGAACCCTTTTCTTCTTTTTTTAATATATATATATATATATATATATATATATATATATCCAACCCCCTCCCCCTCGCTTGCCATCCATCCCCTATGCACACCACACCACACCACACCAGTCTCCATCTCTGCCCTTACAACCTTCATATTTACTAGCTAATGAGCAAAAGAAATATTTTGGTTTAAAACTCTGCCAATTGCATCTTTGGGGACATTTTGAAATATTTACTTTTTGGATTGAAAAAGCAACACTCATTCATGATGTTTTTGTATGCAATATAATTATATTTGTTATGTTCTTAAACAGTTTAAGCGGTTGTTTGTTTGTCTTTTAATGAGAATAGTTTTGACAATCGATTATTTGTACCGGAAAATCATCGGTAATATCTTCCATATCATTGTACTTCTAATATTTAGACCATATTTTAATTGAATTACTAGTTTTCCCAAACAATTACTTGTAATCAAATTTAAACATGTATTGGTCGATTTGTACTTCATTTTTGCGGATTTTGTTTATCCAACATTTGTTTCTTTAGTTGTATCAGATCAAACAATTCCACTGAATTTGTTCATTTTCTTTCTGTCGTTCCAGGCTTGAAACAAAGTTGTTGGCGGATATTGTTCATACCATTCACAATAAACTAGATTTCAAGCTAGTTAGTCTTCCATCCAATCTAACCGGGATGGACACTCGTTTTAACGACATCAGTTCCTGGTTAAAGCAAATTGGTGCAGAATTTTTAACAATTTGTGGCATGGGAGGAAGTGGTAAGACGACATTGGCCAAGTACATTTTGGATTCAAATTGGCAAAAATTTGAAAATATCAGTTTTGTTGAAGACATAGGTAGTAGATGCAAAGAACCCCATGATTGCCTTGAGCTACAGGAGAAACTTCTCGGAGACATTTTAGGGGGTAAGAAAAGAAAAATACCCAGTGTTTCTCATGGTATGTATAAGATTGAGGTGGCCTTGCAAACAAAAAAGGCACTCATTGTTCTTGATGACATCGTTGAACAGTACCAGTTAGTAGCTCTACTTGGGACCGGGAAGATTAATTCACAAAGCAAGATTATTATAACAACCCGGGTTCTAAGTACAGAAGAATGGTTTGAGTCCAGATCTTGGAGGTGTCAAAAATACCAAATGAAATTATTGAACGATGATGAATCACTTGAGCTTTTAAGTCGTCATGCCTTTAGATCCAAAATTCCCATGGAAGGTTTCGAGGAGCTTGCATTACAGGCAGTACATTATTGTGAAGGAAATCCACTGGCTCTTGAAGTGTTGGGGTCCTCTTTGTTTGTTAGTGCAGAAGACTTACGGAAGAGTAGTAGCATCCTATATTGGGAACGTACTTTGAATTTATTGGAAAGAGAGATTGATTCTGGAATTCAACGTGTACTTGTAAGGAGCTACAATTCGTTGCCACGTGACTCTAACAAGGAGTTGTTTTTGCATATTGTTTGTTTCTTTATTGGCAAAGACATGGATTATGTGGTGAAGATATTGGAGCACGATTACTCTGCATCATCTGGCATCAGAACCCTAAATAACAGATGCCTTCTTTCTGTTTCACCAACCAAAAAACTGAGGGTGCATAGGTTACTCCAAGAGATGGGGAGAACAATAGTTCATCAAGAATCACCCAAAGACCCTGCAAAACGTAGTAGAGTGTGGCGTAATACGGAATCTTATAATGTGTTGAGAACAGGAAAGGTAAGATGCTTCCTGTGTGTATGTTGAAGCTTATTTTCCCTTTCACATCCTCCTTTTTCATCTTAAATTCTATTGCTTTGTCCGCTTTCCATTTAGGGCTCAGAAACACTGGAAGGTCTAGCACTTGACATGCAGATGTTAAAGGAAGAGAAGTGTGCATTCAAGGTAAGACACAAGTCTAATACCTCTGATCTTTTATATATAACAAAGAACTATGGAGATCTTCTTAGTATAATATAATTGTCTTTCCCCGATGTTGACCTCTACCCCCTTGTGATGGGTTTGACCTATTCTTATGGAAGGGGTACTATTGGCTCTAATGTGGATTTCATCATCAAGCTCTATCTTGATGGCTCCTTCTGTTCTCTCACGGTCTAGGTTGTTGCCAAAGTGTACTCTTCGGCACATATCATATATATTATGATAATTTCTCTCCGGTGGCGAGAATGATCTCTATCTGTAACGGTGTTTTTTTAGCCACCATTAGTCAATGGCTCGTCATTAGCTAGATGTTAAGAAAGTCTTCCTCAATAACTTTCTTGAGTAGAAGCTCTACAACCACCTGGATTTATTTTTCATGGGGCCTCCAAGTTCTGTTTGCCGGCTGTCCTCACATGGTCTCGAATATTCTCTTAACAGATTGTTTCTTCAATTCTGTAGTTTTCCAGCAGTTTGTATCTTGGTGCTATAATGATTACACTGTTTTCTGCACACATCCACTGGCAAGAGACGATTTCTTTTAGTATATCTGTATATGTTGATGACATTGTTTCCATGGGGGGGGGGGGGGTGATGTATCAAGAGCTAAAAAACTTCATTGGAGAACATTTGAATGTTATAGAATTGTGGGGACTCGGATAATCTATTGGGATAGTGGTCACTCATCCCTAACAAGGAATGATGTTGTATGTGCAAGTTTGCTCCCAGTATATTTTCTGACCACTTAGGGTAACGAAGCTTCTAGGTGAGGCGTGTATCCGGAGAGGTTTAGACGTGCCCAGAAACTTGATTGTTTTGTTAGCACACATGACGCAACACAACCAAATATTGCTTATTTTGTTGCAGTTGCCTAACTCTGCCAGAGACACTTCAGTGTAGGATCATTCACCGATGAATGTTGATAGGTTGTTGGATTTGCTCATGATGATTGGGTTGCATGTTATTCGGAGATCCGCCACCCGTTACTATGTGTTTGTTGGTGGAAATCTGGCATCATGTAATAGCAAAAGCCATCCCATGGCCAAGCTCATCTAGACCAAACCTCTGTTTCATGAGCTTTGGACTTCCTTGGATAAACTAATGATACATTGTGATGATCAAAATATTTTCCATTAAGCCAAGAATCAAGATTTTGTGAGACAACTAAGCACATTGAGGTAGATTGTCATTTCGTTTATGACCTTGTCGGAAAACCTCAAATCTGCCTTCTATCCGGTCAATGCATATGATGACCACAGATCAACTTGTGGTCATCTCAATCCAACAATTATAGAGGAGTCAAAAATTGAGTTTGTTGGAGCGAGTTGGACATGGCTTCTATCTATGCTTCAACTTGAGGAGTGTGAGATATATTTCCATAATGTCTATTATATATCCATTTGCATAGTTATTTAGGATTAATTTTCCTTCGTTATGCAGTTCTGATTCTCTCTTAATATTCTTTTTCAATTAAAAACCCAATCATTAGACAGCCATCTACTAACTGATAAATATTATAATATTTAGTGTGTGTTTGGTGCATTTAAGTCTCGATATGAGGTAAGCATACTAACTCTTTTTTTTTTTTTTTCTGAACTTGTAGACATCAGGCCTCATGACGGATTCACTTCAAAAGATGGATAACCTAAAATTGCTCCAACTCAAATATGTGCCACTCACTGGATCCTATGAGAACTTTTCAGAACATTTAAGATGGATTTGCTGGCCCGGATTCCATTTAAGAACCATACCTTCTGACTTATTCATGGGAAACTTGGTCGCTTTAGATATGAGCTATAGCTGCTTGGAAGTATTTGACCCACCAATGGTAGGGAATTCAGGATCCTCCTTTTATCTCTTGGCCTTTGAGCTTCTCATTTTCTGATGATCTTTCAATCAGTTTACAGGGATAAATAAATCTTCTTGGTTTTGCAACAGGTTCTTCAATCATTACAGATTTTAAATCTTAAAGACTCGCAGAGTCTATTCGAAATCCGCAATATTTACAAACTCCCTAATCTTGAGACTTTGATTCTTTGGAACTGCCACAGTTTGGTTCACATTTGTGAGACCATTGGAGGCCTTAAGAATCTTGCTCTATTGGACATGACAGGGTGTGAACACGTGTGCAAGAGGGGTCATACAGATCTGTTAGAAGGGGTAGAAGCTTCAACTTCTGGTGGAAGAGTTATAGAACAACCTACCTTTTCCTTGCCACATTCATTATATCGGGTTTTGCTAAAGGACTGCTATCTTGAGTGTAGTGATTCTTTTCCTCTGAGTTTCAGTAGTCAATCTTTTTTGCAGTACTTGAATTTAGGCAATAATCTATTCGAATTCCTGCCTAATTACAATCATCTTAAAAGTCTTCGTGTTCTTGACTTGACTTTGTGCTCAAGACTTATATGGATTCTATGTCTGCCTAGTACACTTGCAGAATTGTATGTATATTACTGTGTCTCTCTGGAGAAAATAACTTTCCAATCACATCGATTCACATTGCAAGAGTTTGGCTATGAAGGTTGTATTAGTTTGTACGAAATTGAAGGCTTTATCAAATTGGTGCCACTTGTCAAACTTAACGAGGCTGATTTAGGACATATGGAGTGGCTAAAAGAACATCAGAATCATGAGGTGTGTCTGGTTGGTGATGATGAGCTCACCATAGTCAGAAGTTGTCAACTCCAGGTTCTCTGTTTCTTTATCGAACACAAGCACAATAATTATTAATATATAAATGACCAAATTCTGTTTCTTGTGTGGTGCAGATGTTGTATGAATTCAATATAATGAGCATTTCTCTGCCAGATATAAAGGATCCAAACATTACGCCTGAGTATATATCAGAATTCCCATCTGTGTCCTTCGATGTGCCTATGTGTCCCAAGGATAAGAGGCTCAAGGGAATAGACGTAACTTTCAAGTATACGTTATCAGGTGAGGATTGGGTATGGTTCGCTAAAATTAGTACAAGCAATGGTGTTGATATTATGTACAACCCCAAAGTCTTCGGCATGCCTGCATTGGGTGAAGTTGGTATATGGTTAAGTTATTGGCCAATTGGAAACACATTGGCCGTTGGAGATAAAGTTAATGTGTCTATCGCTGTGATGAACGGATTGGAAATAAGCGAATGTGGTGCAAGCCTTGTGTACACAGATGATGAAATAGCAAATGAGACCTTGCAAAGTGAAGTGGAATGGGTAGAAATTCTAGGAGGAGATTTGTCTGGATTTCAACTATGCACAGGAGCATATTATCTTTGTAGGCGCGATTTCTTTGAGTTAATGGAGGTTGGCAGACTGACTCCTGGTTGGTTTAGGATTTTAGTTGGTGATACCATTGACTATGCAGGTATGTTTCTCTTGTCGAGCTAATTCTTGGAGTTTTTACTTATTAAGTTGCAATTAGAGGAAGTTCCTCATATCACACGTTATTATAGAGGTACGAGGATGGAGAAAGACAGGTAGACCTCAGGAGTCGAATCAATCATTTATGGAATTGAAAACTATTAGCTGCATTATCCATGGTCCTGGAACGGTAAGTATGCTTTGCAATATCATTTTTGACATGAATTTATTACCTGAATAAGATAAAGGGCCTAAATGTAGTTATATTGTGCGACTTTGTATCCCATCTAAGCAGTTGGCATAAGACAAGGAACCTAAATTTAAGTAAATTGAACTGCAGTCATCCTATCTCACTACATATCTATAGAATCATGCAGTTGATTGCTTATTAATGTATGATTTTCAGTAATATACGTATATAACTAAAATAAATGGTCATTTTAGATACGAGGACAAGAACAATTTAATGTAGACAGTGTTCATTATCTCAACCATGATTTATGTTAGGCAATTTGATTGAGATTGGATGAAAATGTGGTGCAATTGGGAGTGCAAGTATGTGATTTTTTGATTTAAGTTTGTAATCAAAGAAAATATGAGATTAACATGGCAATGGTATGTATTTTGCCTTAACTGTTTAGTTTATTTTTCTGGGACTTGATGTTAATACGATTTGAAGTAATGTGATAAACAAGGCTTTGCTTATTCTGGTGTTTATCAAAATAAACAGGAGCAAAGTTACAACATTACGGAGATGCCTAAATCATCTTGTGACATTAAAACTTCGGAGTTCACATCAAGCATGCATTGGGAGACGATGATATCTCCTACTGCATCTGAATTAGGTCACTTAGCAACAAAGGTAATTTAACATTGAACATCGTAATAATAGGAAAAGAGCTTAATATTTCCTTGTACAGGAAATTACCCTGCCACAACTAACAAATTTACTACCAACAGTCTGGGGACATTACCACGGCTAAAGCATCTATTATCGATGAAACTCTTGAGTCCACATCAAGGTTACTCGAGGAGACAGTGAAATCTGAGGGTACATCTGAATCAGAGGTAATTTAAATATTAACATTAAGCTTAGCAGATGAAAGAAAAGAGTTCAATATTTCTTGAATAGGAGATTTACTCTGCTTTCAACTCACAAATTTACTACCAACAGTCTCTGGATATGGACATGGACATGTCTAAAGCATATTTTGTTGATGATGCTATGGAGTTCGCATCAAGCTCAGCCAAGGAGACAATGAAATCTGCCACGGAATCTGAATCCAGTGACTCGCCAAAAAAGGTAATTTAGCCTGGGTGTCAATAGGGTGCTCTAGTGGTTAGTGGTCCTTGACCTCTACAAAATTTCATCATCAAGGTACGCAATTGCGGTACCACTATTTGTGGCATGGTTTGCCGTTCTTTTGGCTAGAAAGTTAGAAATTTGGTCGAGGAAAAAGGGAAAATTGGGTACAAAAACTTGTGCTCACCACTCCACTTGTCTGATCCCTTAATCCAGGATCTGTTGGATCAACTTCCATCTGCATCATCTTCCTCGAGTACAGTGGCTTCTCCTTGGGAAAAGTATAGCAGCTTCGACGTTTACTTGAGTTACGACCACATATTTACGGATGAAAGTTTCAAAGTTCAACTCAGCCATGAGTTACTGACAACCGGACTTCAGATATCCCCATACTTCCGTTTGATGGCTGGAGGTGGATATCTGCAAACAACTGAAGTGAGGTCATCGATTGTTGTATTATCAGAGAACTATGCAAGTTCCATTCGTTGCCTTAATGAGCTACTCTTGATCCTTGAGCAGAGGAAGAATTCAAATCATTTTGTATTACCCGTGTTTTATGATGTCGAACCCTCAGATGTTAGGGAGCATCAGAAAAAATTCGCATTACAGTGGTATAAAAAATCTACGGTATGGAAGGAAAAGGTGGATTTATGGAAGGCAGCCCTTAAGGAGGTAGCTACTTTGCCTGGGTTTCGTGTTTCTAGGTATGCTTTCTCTATTCCTGCTTATTTAATATTTACGATAAATCATCGCAAAAGAAACCTGACCCCAAATGTATACTCATAGAATACGCGGAAAATGCATCAAGTTTGCTTTAGTTCCTATTTAGTGTAACCAAAGAAAAATTCTTCCGTTTTGACCATTAACCTACTGATGACATTTGATATCGTGGATATCTAAGTTATCAAGTTATCTTGATTACGAAGATACAATTTTGGATCAACAAGGTGTAGTGGTCGAGAATATATTGATTGACAACTTGGCATCCACATCAGCAAATGTCTTGCTTGTCAAAAATGGTTTCGAAGTAGAAAATTTTGGAACTTGGTCACACTGAAAAGAAACTAATGCGTAACTTTGTTGCATTTTGCTATGCTTATAAATTATGAAGTTGCATTGTTTTTCCAGGAATAATGAGGCGACTGTCACCAAAGAGATTGTTAGCACCGTCCGGCATACACTCTACCCCAACTCATTTAGTACCCCGCCCCGTCCAATCGGACAAGAGAATCAAGCTGAAAAGACTAGATAAGCAATCGAATGACCGGAAGTTTAGTGGCATGGGAGGAAGCGCTGGTCGTATACTATTACGTCAGACACAGTATTGCAATGATGACGACAGTTATCTGCAAGACTATTCGAAAAGAGTTTGGGGCTGTTTAATGAACGCTTACCCGGGGTCATTTACCTTATCGAATGATTGAATGAACATGTCAAAGGCCGAGAATCTTACCCAATAAGGGCGATGATAAGGTGAAGAGTCTTGCTCGGTAAGGTCACAACTCTTACTGATGCACTTACCGGGCAAATTGTTGCATACGAATCGAGTTGTCAATTATATCGTTTATTACGACCCAATTCTTGAAATTCGTAATGAGGGACGCGATCTTGCTACTGAGGGTAATGAAATTATCCGTGAGGCTACCAAATGGAGACGTTAAGTGGTTGATATTATCCCGGAACTTCTTAAAGGCTCTTCCGAATCCCATGTACATGTGTGAACAAGTGTGGTAAGAAAACAGCTTCCATTGAAGTAAACCACGAAGAGATGTACAAAGGGTTGGTTCGGTTTGGCAACTTTTCTTTTCTTCGTTATTATTTATTTCTGTTTTTTAAATATTATATGAAGGGATTTTTGTTAGTGTTTAGGGTTCATTTGGTCTTTTATGGTAGAATATTAATTTGGGCAAAATGGATAAAATAATAATTTATTTTTATAAATTTCTTTATTATAGAATTGTACTTTCAGTTTTTCTTATTATGGCAATGTATTTTTAAATTATTTTTTATTAGAACATTGTATTTTGAAAAATTTACCCATTATAGCATTGAGTAACTTTTTAATTTAAATTTACTCATTATAACATGTGTTCATGCCACCTCATTGTCCATGTAGGCTATCCACATACAACATTGCACTTTCAAAATTATTTTTTATAACATCTACCAGTTCTTATTAAAAAAATGTACTTTTAATTTAAATATTTAGATATTTTATATGTTATTTAATAAATATATTAAATGAATTAATTTTTTTTTTTAAAATTATTCATTGATATACCAATATTAGTAAAACTAGTTGAAGACAATTTATCCCGTTAATATTTTAAAAAATATACGTGTTTCTTGAAAAAAGAAAATAAGAATTATTCCTTTTTACCAAAAAAATATTATCTTTTAAAGAATATATTATATTTGTTCAAGAACTTTTACTAGACGTATAAATATATTAAATTAATTAGATTTTTTTTGAATTATTTATTAATATAACAATATTAAAAAATTGTAGAACACAATTTATTTTGTTAACAATTTAGAGAGAACTTTAAAAAATATTTTTTTAAACAACATAAAATAAGAAGTGTTGTATTTTTTACAAAAAAATATATATCTCGAAAATAATGTAGCATATTTAGTTAAGAAATATTTTACTCTAGAATATTCAATATGCATGCAACTTAATAAAAAAGGTCAAAAAAAATTAAATGTTTTTTAAATCATAGCAATAAAAAATGAAAATCACTAATAATAATTTGAATTAGATTTTTATATTTATTTTAATTAAGTCATCAAAGTGATGTGTCATCCACATCACCTCATTAAAATCATATAGACAAAAAAAAGTCAAGGGGTTAACTGGTTTAAAAGGTAACAAGTTATTCATTGCTATAATAGGTAGATTTTTTAAAGTGTGATGTCTTAATAAAAAATAATTTAAAAATACATTGTTGTGATAAAGAAAAATAAAAATAAAATACTATAATAAAAAAATTTATGAAAGTGAGTTGCTATTTTATATATTTAACCCTTTCTCATCGTGTTTTTAATATTTCATTTTATTCTTTATCTTAGTCGATGTTATAATATGGCTTTATGTGATTTTGAGAAAGCAATGATGTATTTATTTTTGAATAAAATATATGTTTGAHGATATCATAAAAATTTGACAAAAATATATCGATAT
>NW_020200634.1:0-37721 GCF_001531365.2 Cynara cardunculus var. scolymus
GTTGCTAAGGTAGAGGAACAGATCAGTGGGTCATCACCAAATCAATAGGTGACCCAACAGATATTTCAATTCAGTTGAATTTAATTAGAATGAATTGATTCAGGCTTCAGATTTCAGATGTTTGTCAGTTTACAAAAACAAACAGTCTTATATTGATTAAGATTTCAGACTTCAGATGTAAAAACAAACAGTCTGACTGATTCAGATTTCAGACATAAAAACAAACAGTCTAACTGACTCAGATTTCAGACTTTAACACCATCTCTTATAAATCAGAAGTGAAATCAGACTTCAGCACCTCTTAAAAACAAACGCCATCTTAGTTATATAGAAAGTGGCTTATTCGATAAGCTTATAAGGTAGATTTTTTATGAAAAAAGACAAGTTTTTTTTTCCAATTTTGTTTTTCCCAATTAAAGAACATTTTCCTTCCATCTATAAAAACTCTTCCAAACAAAAACATTCTCAATCTATATAGATTCATTAATCCACACAGACAACTTTATTTGTACATTACTTAGATTCGTTTTTCATCAAGTCTTGTGCGGATAAGTTGTTTGTATGGATTAATTTGTCTGTAGAGATTGAGAAGACATTTATTTGGGAGGGTTTTCTCATACAGAAGAGGCGTGTTTTTTAATTAGGAGTGATATGTTTATTATTCCCATAACTATATGTCGCTTATCTATCGGGTCTTAAATTTTTGAATTTATATATGATCGTTGATGTTCACTCAAAAATCAGTCGGTTTGCAATCGATGGTTGCTACTACTTATTAATACACAATCTCTTTGAATTCATGTTTACAATCTATTATTGGAAACATACAGCTTTTAAACGTGTTTGTTCAACACTGTGATTGGATTTTTCCCTTGAAAATATCTGTTGACATTGCTATGGAAAACATTTCATTCAAAGACTAACTTATTACGTAACAAACAAAAATTCAGATTATTAAAAGATATGATGAATTCAAAAAATATCTTATTACGAATAAAATTATTGTGTCTGATAGATCGGAGACCTTATATATAAAATTATCAAGAACAAATAATAATGGATCGGTTTTTGGATTTATTTGTGAATTTTGAGAAACATTTAAGTCACCAAGGATATGTAAAACATTATTTAATAATTCTGCTTGATTCAAAGGTAAAAAATAATTCATAGGTAAATATAACCTACAAAATATCGTAGCTTCTATTATAAATCTAATAATTTATATAAATTTATACATCAATTTTCATATGTAATTGTATAATATATGAAGCTAACACTTTCAAAATGTGGTGTTTATAAAGTGTAATAAATAAATGACGGAAATTAAAGAGCAAGAAAGCGTAATAAATAAATGACGAAAATTAAAGAGCGGAAAATAAAAAACAATTAAAGGAAAGCTTGAGATTAGCCAAAAGATTACTTGTATTTCTAGAGAGAGAAAGTATTAATTCTACAAGTAGTAAGATAATTACTTGAGAATTAGATTGGATGATCAAAATACTAACCACAACATCTCTATTTATATTAAGGTAGAGATGAGGGCAAAATAGTATTTTCACACTTAAACTAGACTTAAACTAACTAAAAGTACAATAAAGTAAATATTTAAAGTCTAATGTAACCAAATTAGCCAACAAGTTTCCAGCTAATTAAAAAATAAACAGTTGTCCATACATAAAATGTCATTCAAAAGTCAGCTATGGTTATGTCAGTCAACATCATGTCATCTCTCTTTTATTTCTTCACAGTCAGGTCATGCTATAGCATCCTCGCAGCATCAAATAGCTTCAAACTATCCAAAATAAATCCAGATTAGTCCATTATATAACAAAAACAGATAAATCATTCATCTTAGCTTCATAACAGAGAAGTGGAAAATAAAGGAATAAAATGACTCAATGTTGGGATATAAATAGAAAATGTCATATCTAAAAAGAGAAGAAAATAGTGTTCAAGCACTAAATAATTAATGCGTATCACTATGCTAAGCACCATTCATATGGTAGTCAATTTAACCACCGAGTTAAAAGTCTCATTTACAATCAACCTTGACTTATTGGGATTTTCCATTGACTACAAGTCAAGATTCAAAACAATTAGGTCTCCATTGTCCCTGAATTTATGATGGAAAAGCCACATGCGTGGTTTCATATTAACCTTGGGTGATCATGGTACTAGATCCCAAGTGTGTTGTTTAATAAGAGTGTTGTATTATGCAGTTATGGTTGCATTCCAATTCGGGTCAAGCATTGCCACTTTAGGGTTTTTCAGAATGGAGGAGATAGATTAGGAGGACAAATTAAAGTGAGTTTTTGGCTTAACGATATCCTAGCGTGAACATATTTGCATGGGGTGGGTGGAGGTGGAGGTGTGGGTTGTGGGCTAAGGTGGAGGTGGATGTGTGGGTTGTGGCTTGGATGGGAGATGTTTCAGTCATAGAAGGGATGAGGAGGTGCGTGGGCCAAGGTTTGGATGTGGGGAGGTATTCCGGCCGATGGTTGGGAGGTGTTGGGTGACGTGTGTTAAGTTTATATCGCAAGCGCTCGGATGTGTAGCATACAGGTCGATCACGAGGAGGCGATGGACTAAACATAAACTCATTCTAGACTATGGTCTAGCTATGGAAAATCATCAATTAGTATTTTGGTTTTTATTAAACTAATAGAAAGCAAACAAATGGAAGAAAACAATACCAACAATAAACTAATGAGCATTAGGTAATGTCAACTTCGGACATTCAGTAATGATGGGATTTGTTATGCAAAATTACTTCAGCCCTCTTTCGAGGTGGAAAAGCTTTTCTAAACAAAGACCCATAATTACTTTCGCAGTATGTGTACGTTGGAAAGACACATTAAGACTAAAAACAATTATTTTTCCCAATCTACGTCCCTAACTATTTTTATGTTAGGACCGTAATCATTGATCAATTTAGCCTTAAGTTGTAATCAAACTTTCAATCGTATCAAAACTTACTAAATTAATTATAGACATTTTTAAAAAACCGTATGAAAAATCAACCGATTAAAACTCATTGTTTGTTGTAAAAACAATTGATCAATATCAACCACAAGGGTGGTGCCTGATTGGTTTGAGTTTGGCTCCAAAGATCAAAAGTACCAGGAGGTCCAGGTTCAAATCCAAGGAAAAATAATAAACCCCTTGTAGCCATGGAGGTTCAAATGCGGTGACTCCGGGCTATCTGCAAAGCAGATGGTTGCCCTGGGATTAGTCGGCTCACATAACGGGTTGGATATCCAGGTTAATAAAAAAACAATTGATCAATATCACAACGTCCCCAAAATGACGATTACCGAAATGAACGAAAGCTAAACTATTAAAGAACACATAAATCAAAATAAAACAATAAAATTAATCTAAGAAAGCTGTAAAGATCGATCCAAGGAGTGCCACTCTCCAAGAGTAGTTTCTAACCTAAGAAAGCAATAAAATAAATTAAATAGGAAGAAAATAAATGAAAGAAGAAAAACATTAACAATAGATGAATGTAAAATTTAACAAAATAATAAATCCAAATATAAATATAAAATATGAAGAAAATGAAACATTATAACGGATGTTGAATGTTGGATGAGAATTTATCACGTTCCATCTTCATCTTTAATCCGTCAAAATAATTTCACCTTCTTCACATCTCCATCGACTTAAGGAATGAAGAATTACAAAACAAGATGAAAAACAAACCGAAACCTCAATCTAAACTAATAGAAATGAATAGAAAAGAAAATCTATAACTTAAAAACCAAAAGTAAAAAAAAGGAAAAAGAAAGAAAATTGGAGAAGTAACGACCAGGGCTGTCCTTGGGGGAGGGCAAACGGGTGCACACCCATGGCTCAAAAATATTAGGGGTCCAAATTTTTCTCTTAAAATATAATAGTAGTCTAAAAAATTTAATATATTAAAGAACCCCAAAAAATTGTAGCATATAATAAGAGGCAAAAAGAATTTAGTAGATAATAAGAGCCCAAAAATATATCAACTAATTACATTGGAAAAAAAATTAAAAAAAATTAATTGGTCATTCATTATATGCTATTGTTCATTGCATCTCTAATTTTTTTTTATCTCCCAGAAGGTCCAATGATATTGGTTATTGTTATCTATATGTTTGATTGTTTTCGTGCTTCAACAATTCAGCGTTAAGATCATGTGCTTGCTATTGTTACATAATTTTGTTGGATATTTTTAACAATTTCTGCTTCTATTGATTATTGTTATTTGGTTATGTTATTCTAATTGTTTTTGTGACTATCGTTATTTATTTTTGCTTCTACATAAAATATTTTACTATTGTTTGACAATCAAACTATTGTTCTTATAATTTATGACGTGTTTCATGTTTTTGTGGTTAATCAATAAATTTTTTCTACTAGATGTATATAGTAATGTCTCTTATATATGTCATGTTCCATAAACTTTTAATCTTAACATCTTATTTTAGTTGAGCAAAAAAGAAGAAAAATAGAATTTAAATATTTTCATCAATTGTTTGATTTACGTATCTTTCATTGAGATTCCACTACACCACAAGATTCTATTTAAGTGCTCAAACAATCATTTGTTGAGCTTGCATATTATGTTTAATTCATTATTTATTTTTATTGGATCTCAATGAATCATCGTTTCTTTCATATTCTTAATGATCTTCATTTGTCTACTTGTCCAAAAAATCTTGATAATCTTCTTTATTATTGATCTCTCATTGACCCTCACGATTACTTAATTCACACGAATTCTCTGTTTGTATCAAAATAACACATATTTCTTGTTATGAAGTAAAAAAATTATTACATTTTATAAAAATTTATTAACCATAGTTTTTATACTTTTGGTTTCAAATTACCTAATAAGAAGTACGTAAATTTAAGTATTCTCTTATATATCTATAATAAAGATAAATAAGATTTATTTCCTCAGTAAATTATTA
Organism: Cynara cardunculus var. scolymus; assembly: GCF_001531365.2. Taxonomy (NCBI): domain Eukaryota; kingdom Viridiplantae; phylum Streptophyta; class Magnoliopsida; order Asterales; family Asteraceae; genus Cynara; species Cynara cardunculus. The sequence continues at coordinate 4,950 of NW_020200634.1, forward strand.
GCATTTCTTGTACTCAATTTTATACTAATGAAAAATAGTTATTGAATGTTTTTCCGTATTTACCGAGGGTCACTATAAGAAAAGTGAACTTTGATGATGCGTCTTTTAGCGATGACATGTTTTCACCACAAGTTATAATACCGACATGTTGTTATATACTCTTTATGATGATAAACGGACTTTTAGCGACGATAAAAATCGTTGGTAAAAACCTTGTTTCTTGCAGTGGACTCTGTTTTTATGTTCATCCAAGACCTATAACATGTTAGGAAAGGGGCTGGTAACGATGCAGCCGTCGGGGAGAAAAAAGAATGGGGTCTTAACCCTAAAAAACAATTCTACTTAAATAAACGTAATTCCCAAATCAGCCCCTCAAGATTGATGTTTTAAAGAAGACCTTCTGTTTTCATTTCTTTCAAAAGTTTCCTTCAAGAATTTCTTATTCTTTCAAGTTTCCTTTTGCTAAATTTTAGTCTTTAAATCTCGGTCCAACTTTGTCATATTTCTTGAATTGCTCCATCACATGAAGGTTGATCAAGTGCTCCAAAGCTCATCTTCATCCATGTTCTGTTTCAACATAAAATACCTGTCAAAACTCGACAAAACCACAAAAATACCAAAGCAATATCTCCAACGATGATTATACAAAAATTAACTAAAAGTCAATTAAAAACTACATGCAAATGACTAAACTAAATGCAAAATGCAGTTATAAACTATTATGATGCAGACAAAAAAAATGCACTTAACATTGGGGATGGTCGTGGGTGGAGTGGGGTACCCTAGGAAGGCACACGGGGTTAATCTTGGTGCGAGTTTGTGGGGAACGGTAGAAGACAAGTTCGGATAACTATGACAGTCGAAGGTTCATAAGTGGTGGTAAGTGGGAATACAATGCAATAAGATTTGGTTGGTGTTTTATTAGCAAGAGTTCGAGTAGGAAGGATGTTTAGGTTATAGGACGCCACATGTAAGGCCTACACCCAATATGTGGGAGGTAAGGAAGAATGGAGAAGAAAGGTATGGATGATATTGTTAATTGTACGGATGATTTGCTTGACTTTCCCATTTTATAGGGAAGTGTAGGGCAAGTGAAATGGATAAACATACCGTGTTTGGTTCAATATTCATGAAAGGGAGAGTTACTAAATACCTATCCATTATCACATTGAAAGGTTTAAAGTCTCTTTTAAATTGTGTTTTAACGTATGTACAAAAGGTAAGAAAAGACTAGAAAACCTTAGACTTGGATTTTAGTGGGAAAACCTAAAGATAATGAGAGAATCATCTAGTAATAGTAAATAGTATTTATGGCCTAATGTGTTCAGGGAAGTCTATAAATCAGCGTGTATAAGATCAAATGGAGCAAAAGTAATTGTATTTGATAAACTAAATAGAAGACGAACATGTTTGCCAATGCACAAGAAACACAAGAAGGGGTATGTGGTCCCTTATTACATGAAATAAAATTCCTAGATCTAAGGAAATTGAAAACTGGTGATCCAGGATGTCCAAGTCGGTTATGCCATGTAGTAGAGGAGATGTCAACAATGGAGATGGGAGGTATGGCAGAAACGCGGGAGGGAGAGAACAGGTAGAGAGTTCCAATGCTATTGCATCGAGTAAGAGTTGTACCTGTATTTTAGGTAGAAATTTAATAAGGTTTTATGTATAGATTATATTAAAACTTTCAAGGATCAAATTGGGCACAAAAAAAGGGGAAAAGAAGGCAAGAAACGGAGTCCCGTGAACTAGCGCGCGACCTAGGTCGCGGCCTACTTGCGTATGTCACTGTTTGACTTAACTATGGGGATGCACGAATTTCCACGCAACCTCAAACCGCGGCAAGGTCACATAAGTAGGTCAGACCTGCTTAAAAGTTCGAATTTCAGGATTCTTCTTCATTTCAACATATCTTTCACATTTTTCCTCCAATTGAGACAATTTGGAGGCTGTAGTTTCGATTTATGAAGCTATTAAAAGTAAGATCTAAGAGGATTAAAGTTTTTGGTGGCTATAGAGCTCCTAGTGGTAGAAGGTAAGTCCTAGATCTCCATTTTTTACTTAAGGCTTGTATTTTATGTATCCTTGACCTCATTTCGTTGTTGGTGGTATATTTGTTGAGGATTAGGTGTAGATGAATTGTTCTTGAGAACTTGGCATCATAGATATGGAAGTTTTGCATGTGGATCTAAAGTCTCCACAATTTTGGAAGCTAAAGATGGGTTTGGAACCTAGGTCTAACCTAATCTAGCAAGTTGAATTCAAGTTGCTTTATTAAAAATTTTGTACATGCCAAAAATGTGTATTTTGGTGTCCTAAAGATATTTACGTGATATTTATCAAATGTGTTGATTGTTTGATAAAATATGCATCTTTCAGACACTTGGGGGGCGTTTGGTTCGTAGAATGGAATTCGATGGAATTGGAATTCACCAAATGAATTTGACTTTGAGGGAATGGAATGGAATCTGATGGAATTTGACTATGCATTGTGATTGCGTTTGGTTACATGGAATGGAATTCTTAATGGCATTGGATTAGGGAAGGAATCTTAGGAAAGGAATTGAAATCCTAGCATATTGCCATGGAATTGTGAAATCTGTGCGTGAAGGTATCGACTGGAATTGAAAGGATTCCATAGTCTTATTCCATGAACCAAACACTCTATTTGGAATTTGGTTAAAGGATTGGACATTCCAATTCCTTTCAATTCCCATGATCCAAACAGCCCCTTGGTTTATAAATTTTGTAAAATGCCCGTATTTGGGACTTTTAGACATTTTGATAAATAAACCACAAATGTGTGGAGATTTGAAGCTTTATTCTCCTACTGAATCTATTTGATGATTAAGACACTTTTATTATATTCGGTTTTATAAACAATTTGGAAAATACACATTATTGTGCTATAAAGTATTTTGCAATTCCATCCAAATCCATGAACTAAACAGCCCCTAAGGTTTCCATCTGGGTCGACATCGAAAGCTTCTTCTTGGTGGTGGTGGTGGTTGATCGAAGACGCATCCTGTTGAGATATGTTTTTTTTTTTTTTGAAGTATATAATGTTTATATACGGCAAATGCAACAAATAAACTCACACACCATCCTCACTTATGGTGAGGTTTGAACCCCTGACCTCCTAGAAGGCCAAGGGCTACGATACCACTAGGCCAAAGGCCCTTTGGTCTGTTGAGATATGTTGGGTTAGAAGTTGAAAGATCTGAGACGGTGGAGGAGGGATGGAGATCTGGCGAGTTTGGATGGTGAGATTAATCTCAAACTACAAACTTGCCTTGGAAGTTTCATATTAGATGTGAGATCAGACATTGCTTTCACATATACTACAGAAAATGGCACCATGTTTAATGATTTTTTGATTAAAACCCTTGAATGATTGAGATTAGTCTTTACGGTACTCGACCTATTTTTTGGTTATCACATGATTTAACCCCTATATATAGGGGAGTAATCAAATGCAAACTAATCATATTCGTACAAACCATGAACACCAAATCCGACCAATCACAAAATTATTTATATTTTTTATTGTTTTAAACATAAGGGCTAATTCGTCATTCCCTTAAACTACAGATAAATATGGTTATTACAACCTTGTATTTTGGAATTTACGTTAATTTTTCCATTTATTTATGAAAGATTTTTTTTTATTATTTTTCATTAATAAAACAAATTTGTTTGGTTTGTTTATGGAATTTTTTTTTTTATTAATAAAACAAATTTGTTTGGTTTGTTTATGGAAGATTTTTATTATTATTTTCATTAATAAAACAAATTTGTTTGGTATGTTTATGGAGAATTTTTTTATTTTAACTTTATTTATAGGGCAAATAGATAGGAATCATTTAATTAAAAAATAATTCTCATTCAATTAAATTTGGTTTTGCATACTATCTTTTTTTCGAAAAGATTTGATAGGTTTATTCATCAATGACAGGATTTTTTATTTATAAAAGCACGAATTTTTTCATTCACGAAATCATAAAATATAAAATCGTAATCATTAAATTATGAGTTTTTTTCATTTATGAAACCATGAAAGAAAAAAAAACATGTACATGAAATCGGGAAAAAAAACTGAAAAAATATGATTAAAAAAATATTTAAATTGTTACAAAAAGTATCACATACCATAAATTATTACCGGAAATAAAAAATTAAATCGAAAAAAAATATAAAAAAATATCTTTTGATTATTTTACACTTTTAAACTCCAATTTAGGTAGGATATAATAATTGTTGTTTTTCTTAACATAAATAACTTATTTATTTTTAACCATTGATCAATGAAATCAAAAATAGAAAAGTTTGCAAAAGTTTGTACTCATAATCTCTCTCTCTCTTCCCTCTCCCTCTCTCTCTCTCTCTCTCTCTCTCTCTCTCTCTCTCTCTCTCTATATATATATATAGGTAGGGTTTGTTAACCCAATTTATAGTATTAACTGCGTAAACTTATCACAACCATTTATTTTGTGAATCAATTGATGACAATTTTGATAGCGTAATAACTAATAATATAATACATTATCATCTAAGATGAACATACATGAACAAATGTATTATTGGAAGAAAAAAAATCATAAAGTTTGTAATTGTCCATTAGGTAGTGTTTGGTATGCAAACATAATTGGACTGGACTGGACAAAACTGGATAGGACGGGACTGGACAGGACAAAACTGGGCAGGATAAGAGTATGTCTGGTGTTTGGTACGACTAGGATTGGACGAGACAGAACTAGACAAGGTACCCTCAAAAATTATTTGATGATTTTAAGTATTATATAATAGTTATAATTAACACAAATAAAATAAATAATTAAAGAATTTAATTTATAAATATTTGTACACAATTTTCATATAAATGAATACATACATATAATGGTATCAAATTTGAATGAAAAACTTGATATAATTAATGGTAGTAGTGGTGGTGGTGGTAGCCGACGGTAGTAGTGGCAATGGGCGGTGGCGGTCGGTGGCCGACGGGGGTTATGGAGGTACAGGTAGTGGTGGTTTGTGGAAGACGGTATTATAGAGGACATAAAGATGGTAGATTGTGGTGGTGGTGGCGATTAACAACGGTGGAGGAGGTAGTTTTGGTTGATGTAGTGAAGATAGTGGTGGTGATGGTGATGGTGATGGTTATGGTGGAGGTGAGGTGGCAATGAATGATGGTGGCCGATGGTGGTTGTGGAGGTCGTTGAGGAGGTTGTTGCAGTAGAGGATGAGTTGGAGGTGGCGAACGGTACTAGTGGTGGTGGCAATGGACGATGGTTGTCGGTGGTCGATGGTGTTTGTAGAGGTGGCAATGGACAGTGGTGGTCGGTGGTCGACGGTGGTTGTGGAGTCATGGAGGAGGTCGTTGTGGTATAGGAGGATTTGATGGTGGCCAATGGTGGTTATGGTGGTGGTAATGTGAGGTGGTGGTCGGTGGTCAATGGTGGTTGTAAAGGTGGCAATGGACAGTGCTGAAGGAGATTGTGGTAGTAGAGGAGGAGTTGGAGGTGGCGAAGGGCGGTAGTGGTGGTGGCAATGGACGATGGTAGTCGGTGGTCGACTATAGTAGAGGTGGCGATGGACTTAGTAGACGGTGGTTGTGGAGGCAGTGGAGGATGTTGTTGTAGTAGAAGAGGAGGTGGATGTGGAGGGCCGAAACTAGCGGTTATGATCATTAAAACAAATATCATATTAAGGTGTTTTATCAAATTATGGTAGATTAGTAATATTTTTGTTTTTGTCTCATTCTTATCTCATCTTGTTCCACCTATTTTGGTGAAACAAGAAAAAATCTCTTTTGTCTCATGTTGTCCCACCTTGTCCCATTTCTTGTCCATGTTCCATGTCGTGCTAAACGTGGGACAGTGAGTTCTTGTTCTGTCCCATACTGCGTCAAACATGGGACAGTGAGTTTTGTCTCGTACTGTCATGTCTCGTCCTGTCCCATGTACCAAATGCAACCTTAATGACATTAATGTTCATATGAACATTAATCCATTGTCATTAATAAAAAAATCTCCATTATTATAAACATTAATATACACATGAACATCTCTCCTATACGAACATGTAAACAATGTGATTATGTTCATTAATATTTGAACAATGTTCACATATGTTCACTTGGCTATTCCACTTTTTCATATATTAACAAACAATGAACATTGTACACTTATGAAAATATGTTCACCGATGATCTCATAATATTTTTTCCTCCATAGAGTTCATATCACCGAAAACGATATTAACAATATGTTTCAAAAATGTTTACTTGTGATCTGTTCACTCGGATTAACAATTTACTCATTGTGTATATTAATATTCACATTTTCAAAAATGTTTACTTGCGATTTGTTCACTCAGATTAACAATTTCATCAAAATTAGTTTTATTTAATGATGATCATAATCCCAACAATCAAGCAACTATTAAGTTGTAACTACTCATTAATTAATACAAAATGTAACTTACGTGTATTATGTCCTTCATCCAATAATCAATATCTTATTGAAAACTATCACAAACAATGAATCATATTGGTCCATTAGGTTAATATAGTTAACATTAAAAGTTGAGTTAATAAAAGAACCTAGCTATATATATATATATAGACTTGGGATCATGTGAGACCAACCTGTTTTCATGAGACCCGTGAGACCATTTTTTTACACTTTAAACTTCACAGTAAAATGCTGTGAAGGTAACCTTCACAGTGTTTTTGCTGTGAAGGTTTGGATTTTTTTTTTACCTTCACAGTGTTTTCGCTGTGAAGTTTCAAGTGTAAAAAAGTGGTCTCACGAAAACAGACTGGTCTCATGGGAACCCAACCCATATATTTTATATATATATATATATATGTAGAGAGAAAGAGATAAGTTATTATGCAACCTTTTACATTTATACAATTTATACAATTCAATCACAACCGTCCATTTAATTTGATAAATATGTGATCTTATAAAAGTTTAGATTGTTTCCTATAAAATATTAATCATAATTAATAAACCCTAATCATCTTTCATAAATATTTAAATCATAATAAATGAACTCTGATCATTTCCATAAATATCTCAATTAATTGGGTTACGCATTTGAAACGTGAGAACATCGATTTAAATTGGTTAAACATTCAGGTTTTGTGGGCATTGCATTATTACAAGTAACACGAAGAAAAAAGAAAAGAAGCGATCCACTAAACATATTCAACTTGAAATAGAAAAATCCACAGAAAACCAGTTCCTTGCATTATCTCTCTCAAAAAGAAGTGACAGGATAAGACCCGCCACAAAGTTGATTCGCCTTTATTGCAAGTTCGATACAGCATGCACACACTGCTTTTTCTCCATCTCCATCTCCATCTCCATCTCCATCTCCATCTCATTTAACCATACCAATATCTAATCAGCACCAACATATTTTACCAAATCTCAACCCCCACAAACTTCAAAGCTCTGCTGCTGCTGCTGTTGCTTTCTTATCATCAAGGGATATCTGCATTTGTAAATCAATAAATTTTCAATCAATCAATAATGATGATGAGTTTTAAGTTATGTGCACGAAGTGGTTTGAGTGGCTGAAGTTGTCATGTCTGAAAAGCAACTGTCCTCATTCATAATTCAAATTTCTAAAATCCATGTGATCAAGTACAAGACGGACTTGTGTGTAGACCCACCCAACCAACATGATGGTGGAGTGGTCACGTAACACAATGCTGTGCAGATATAAAGTGAGACACAAGACTTTCCAGTACATCATATCATATCATATCATATCATATGTATGCCCAACAAAGTCGGATCTCAAGATACAACTCTAGTTTTAGGAGATGGTGGGTGTCATATTAAAGCCAAACACAGTTTACTGCCCTCTTATCCACAAAAAGAGACCTTACTTTCTTACCAACACCATTATTATATTTGGTGGGTCTGCTAATCCAAACTTATATTACATATGGGGAGCAAACAAATCCCCATCCATATGGGTTATGGATTTTCTTCAGCTTCAACTTAATAACAGTTATATGGGATATTAGATTTAACCAAAACAACAGTTATGGATAATATTGGATCATAGTTTAAGTAACTTACTCAACCTCGACTAATGAAAAAACTCCCAACTCCATAAACAAACCTAGACATGATAAGATGCTTGCATGGCGGCAATTGGAGAAAGTCATTTCTTATCTATATTGATTTCTGTCAAAATAACACATGCCAATTCAAGAGACTCTTGTCTTAGTGCATGCTACCAAGATATCACTTAGCTTTCTGTCAGGCCAAAGTGGAGTTGAACGATGCTCAAACTGAACATGGTGGTTTTTATCTTCTTGCATACTTGTTGTCCACACAGACTTGTATCTGGATGGAAACAATCCCCATCATGAATACATGATTGGTCCAAACTCTAAAGAAAACGATAAGACGGACTTCCTCCAGAAAAAGTTCAACAAAGCACTACCATTGTACCCTTGACTTGAAGAACAACCACAATCAAGTAAGCAATTCCAGACTACAAAGAAGATAGGTCCTACATGAACCATTAACCTATAAAGACTATTTACAATCTGGGATACATCAAGTGACTAAATGCCTAGTGTAACTGATGTCATGATGCATTCAGATTAACAATGCTTTGTAGATGTACATCATCAATACAACCAATTAGATGAACACATGATGACATGTGTCACAACGACACGCAGAGCAAGTCAAATACGGTGTGTATGCATGGCTGGAAGGAGCCCGCGTTGATTACAAATTTCGATTTACAGAAAAATGGAGTTTAAAGTATCTGCAACGACAAAGATTTAGGGTTTCGTTACAGCCGATAAGTATTTTTGTGCCTGAAACCTATGAAATTAGCTACATGATTTGCTGAACATCCATTTAGTGAGGGGCTCCAAGGAGAAAGTTGAATATTCACTTCAAGAGAACTAAACTAACAGGGTAACAGATACCAGAATGTGAAATCTGCAGATAGAACAAGTCATATAAATAGTTGCTAAGGTTATCAAGGAACAACGGTTAATTAGTAAAGAGGACACAAAAAACACATTTTGCACTTCAGATAATTGGATTTTTCTTAGCCCAGATATGACTGGTACTGGATCAAAGCATGTTCCCAATCAAGTTAGACCAAGGGAATTGTTAAAATAGGGTTACATGTGTCATTGTATATTTAACTTATATTGAGAATATGTAATTTGGGAAAGTTAGCGATCTTCAGCCCTCACTGTGTTATAGATGCATCCTCCTTTGCCTTAAAAGAGACACAATAATGAGAAATACCTTACAACCAACATAGTATCAATGCAGGTTGTATCTTGATACAAACATTGCATCCAAAACCCTAGCCATCTCAAACACAATCTAAGACCCTAGCAGGCACTGTTGGTAGCAACTACAAACCCTAGCAGTCACCACCATTATATTCACAAGTTAAAATCCTAGAAGTCGCCACTGCTGCCACAGTAGCCTCAGTTTAGATTTACTTGTGGAATTCAAAAGCTCAAGCCTCTGGTATCGTGATTCCTAATCCCTGATTCAAACCCCTAGTCAACCACCATAGGCCATTATGGTTTCTCATTCTCTGGTTTCTATTTCACAAGCCTAGCCACCGCTGCCACCTGTCTAACTACATATATAGAAGATAGAAGCTAATATAGTATACCAACTTTACTTTATAGTCAACTACTACCTTATACACTACAAAAACACTAATAGAGCCAAACAAAAGCAAACTCGTCCAGCATATCCCACTCAGAATAAGGGGCAGGAGGGGTAGAACGTATGCAGACTTTACCTTTATCCCAAGAGGTAGAGGGGTTGTTTCCGTGCAAACCCCGGCTTGTTAAAGAAATTTTTGTGAAAAGGTTTGCCGGAAAAAGATTTTGAAAAGATAAAGAAGTGTTCAAGGCTTTCTTGATAACAAACGAAGAGTTTAGGAAAAGTAGAACAAGTCCTTAGAGCATGCAAAAAGAGGAGCATGTTAAAACAAGTATGGTAAAAGCATAACAGAAAGTAAAAGTACAAAAAGGTAGACATATTAGAAACGTAGAATGGTAGTACCATAGGACATCTAAGTAAGCCAAGAGGCTCGTTCCTAGTTAACCCACGCCTCACTCCTGACTATCACCAAAGAGCCCCCCTTTATCTATCCCAATGCTCCGGGAAACCTCAATGCCAGCTCTCTAACCCTCCCCCATCCCGCCACCTCCCCTCCGCCCTCCAAAAGCTTACAATTCCATATACATAATTTGCTGCCCTATTCATGTGTCTCCAAAAACTCCCATCAAATGTCATGTCCTCGAAAGTATCTAAAGCCGCCATGTGCAGGCTCAGTTGCTCAGAGCACGTCCTCCGCCTTAAATGCTCATTCCACATTCTCCTCACCCTGTCCTTCCTCACCCCTGCACCATTACACTCTCGATCCTCCTCATTGACGCCAACATTTGTTTTTTGAGAACATGCCCAAACCACCACGATCTTCCTTTTTCTTTATCTATTTGTAATAGATGCAACTCGCAACTTTCCGGAGAACTTTATTTCGTCCTACCACAAGTCCATATCAACATCTTCAACTGTCACCTCAAACTTCCTCTCATGTGGCTTCTTTATCGCTCAACACCCCCACTTAGACCCATAAAACATAGTTGGTAAGCAGAATTTGACATTCACTTTTAGCGAGAGCTTGTCACACAATTTATCTTCTCTCTTCATTTATCTATAATAGATACAACTCTACCCGGTAGACTTCATTCGTTATCATGTCCAACCCAGTCCTACCACAAATACATTTCAGCATCTTCAATTATGTCGCCTCCAACTTCCTCTCGTGTGCTTTCTTAATCACTAAACACCTACAACTCAAACCCATACAACATAGTTGGTCTGTGGAATTTGACATACAATTTTAACGAGGCATTGTCACACAATTTATCTTCTCTCTTAGGGGGCGTTTGGTTCACAAATTCTGAAGAAATCTGATGGAATTGGAATGTTGAATTCCATTGACTAAATTCCATTTCCTCGTTTGGTTCATCCTTTTTCACGAAAGGAATCTTCAAAATCCTACAAATTCCACAAATAAAGAAATTTAACATTCCTTAGCAACTACATGGTATTTTGATGGAATGGAATTCTCTATTTTCATAATACAAATATGCCCTTAACCCAATATACCCTAATCTCATAAAACCCAATATGACCATCATCTACCACCTTCGACCACCACCGATCTAAATCACCGCCGACCATCGCCATCTGAACCACCGCCAACCATCGCCATCTGAACCACCACCGACCACTACCAATCGACCACTACCGATCTGAACCACCGTCGGCCACCACCGATCTGATCCACTATCGATCTGAACCAACGCCGATCACCGCCATCTGAACGACCATGGACCACAACCAATCTGAACCACTATCGACCATCGACATTTAAACCATCACGGACCACCATCGATCTAAACCACCGCCAACTACTACCGATCTGAATCACCGCCGGCCACCGCCGATCTGAACAACCGCCGACCATCACCGATCTAAACAACTACCGATCTGATCCATCACGGATATGAACCACCCCTGATCTGAACCGCAGTCGACCACCGCCACTTGAAGCACCACGAACCACCACCGGCGACTACCACCAATCTGAATCATTGGCGGAGACCGCCGACCACCAACTATTTGAACAACCACCGATTTGAACCACCGCCGCCACCGCCGATCTGAACCACTGTCCATGTGAACCACCGCTGACCACCTCCATCTGAACCACTGCGAACCTCCATCGATCTGAACCACTGCCGACCATATGCGGACCACCACCTATCTGAACCACCGCCGACGACCGTTGATTTAGTAACGTCGTTTGGCTTATGGTTATATTTGGGTTGTGTATTTTATAGTTTTACATATTAAATAATTGTCTTATTCAAGTATTTTTAGTTGTAAAAAAATTAAAATTTTCAAAAAAGAGAATTTTGGTCATTTACCAATATTTCATTCCAATTCCAAAGCTACATTCTGTGAACTAAACAGACAGATTCCAATTCCTTAACAGAATCCATTTCAATGTTTGCCAACCAAACAGATGGTCAAACCTGACAACATTCCATTCCAATTCCTTTAACAGATTCCATTCCATCCAAAAACATTCTGTGAACCAAACGCCACTTTAAGTTATCTCTAATAGGTGCAGCTCCCAACTTTACCCAGAAGCCTTCATTTGTTATCATGTTCAACATGGTCCTACTAGAGGTCATCCAATCATCTGTCAATTATGTCACCCCTTTCTTCTCATGTGCTCCCATACAACATAGTCTCATGGTTCATCTGTAAAATTTGACATTCAATTTTAGCAAGACCTTGCCACACAACACTCTCGTGGTTGCCCTCCAATTTAACCGTCCTTTTATCCGATGGATAACATCATCATAAAACTCCCTCCTAAAACATGGACCTAAGATACTTGATGGTGTCCTTCGCCATGCAAAGGTGTGGTTGTGCTTAAATAGCCGTTATAGGGGATATTAGAACGAGGTAGACGTGCCTTACCACCATGGCTCACCTTTTAGAACACCATGTTGGTCATGTCATGTTTCTTGAATCAAGAATTTATTTCCCTACTCATCATACTAAATTATCTTCTAACCCATATGTCTTTGTACTTGCTTACTTGACATCTTAGAACAAGTTTCTAATAACACCAGTGGTAATCTAGCAACTAATGAAACTTCTCATGGATCTCCTCCGAGTCCTCTTCTCCATGCATACATATAATTGTGATCTTACTAAGAACTCATATATAAATGCGCCTAAGGATGGCAATGGGTCAGGTTCGGGCCAGTAATTGGTATCCCTATCCCAATAACTAAACCTGATCCCCGTCGGGGATCTTAACAGATATCCTCATTGAGTCCTCGTTGTTTCCCCGATCCCCGTCAGAAACTCGATAAGGGTAAAAATCTTCATTCTTCGTTGGTTTTTGATGTACATTCCCTCTAATCCCCTCCCCTATTTATATTACCCCTTCTATTGACTTATTGACCGAACTTATAGACCTGTTGACCCAAGGTATAACAATAAACCCCCCCCCCCCCAACTTTCACCTTGAGGGCAAGGTGGAAAGAAAAAGAAAAAGAACGGATACACTATTGCAATTGCAAACCGGATACTTGCAGCTTTTGTTCCAAAGAATCTCTCAACTTCATCCTTGTACCAGCCTGTGAAGTCCTTGACCCCTTGTTGTTCAACTAACAAAGTACCTTTTTCTTCTAATGAAAGATCCCACCCTTTTCCTTTCCAGACAAAGCCCAATGAAGCCAACATCACCTCTACCCTTACCTCTTGAATGGTAGCCTTATTTGCAACCTCCCTAGTAGTTCACCAATTGACTTTGGTAAACATAATGGACAAGACATCCATCTTGCAAGGTCCTTCCACTATCATAGTTCCTTCTCTCTTTAGAAGATATGCAATTTTCATAACATCATTAAGTTTAGAATCATATGTCACTTATATGCTCATATTTGCATTCTCTTCTAGACCGACCAAAAAAAATTCAATGTCAATTGGGACTGTAACTCATTTCTCAACCATCAAACTTTTGTTTCTAACCAAAATTTGATTCTGGTTTATATCAATCTAGATGCCTCTTTTGGGAATTGCAAGGAAATCCTTTGTGGACTCACTGCTCTCGTTTTTAGAATCTTTGATTAAAGTAGGATCCTTGACGAACGGCACTTGGAAGCATATTCCATTAATGATTTTGCTACAAGATGTTTACTAATATCCTCGGCAGAAACGACCAATGTCAAAACCCCTTCTGAGTCTTATAAATACTTTGGCAGAGATAATTGTGGCTTTATTATGAGTAAGAGTGTCGGTTTTATCCAAATTCTCATATCATCTCTCATGAGCCCTCTCCAATGCATCTTCATCATCGATCATAACATCATTATTTACTCCAACTCCAATTGTAACCATGCCACTGGTAAGGGTGAATAGACCAAGTGCAAAAGGCTATCCAACCACGACCATGAATAACATAGGTGCAAACTCTAAGTAGTTGCCATCTTGAGGTAGCCAAACTTCCCCCCTTTTGGTCTCACCCATTTTTGTAAAAGTAGAATTGTAGGGTACCACTACACTAACCCCCTCAATAGTGCCCACTAGCTTCATTCCTTTTGGATTAATTATTCCTATTACAGAATCTAAGTGTACCTCAATTGTTGGTGCCACATTTGTGGCTCCACCACCATTGAGTAGCTCTAATCTCGCCTCTATTTTCTTGTTGAATTCCCCTTCCAATATCCAATTCAAAGCCTTGATGATAACCCGTTGTTTTAAGGCTAATGGCGGCGATGGTTGCAAGAATGTTGAATGCGGTGGAGAAAACGATGTTATTAGCGTCAAGGTTGTAAAACGGTGTTGAAGGTTGTGGTTGTAAAATGATGGCCAAAGTGGAGCAATGGCGGAGTTATTATTAGCATCGATGGTAATTCACGATGAACATCGTCCTACCAAATTCTCCTCAAAGCCGTCGAAAATAGAGGTTTAGACAAAGAGATGATACTCTCTTTTAAGTTCGGGACAGGCTCGGGCCAATGGTAAATGGAATGGGCTTGAATTCCTTCTTTTCCTTCCTTGCTTTTCTCTTCTTCATAGGTCAATGAGTGTCGTCCTCATCGTTAAGTAGAACGCAACGACTGTTTCCTCTGGATTCGGCTTTGATTTCAGATTCCAATTCAGATCTCGACTTAGAATTGGGTCTGATTTTGGGTTCAAATTCAGATTTGGACCTGGATTTCGATTTTGATCTGATTTCAGATTCAAATCCATTTCTGGATCTGGATTTGGTTGTGAACCCTTTCCCTCCCAATCTAGTTTGTTGTCCACTAGAATTTTTGCCAATTCTTTGCCGCCATTGTACAAATGATCGAATGATCTCTCTCCAAGTTCTCTATGTAATTCCATATCATCCTCGTATTCATCATAATCTTCCCTCTTCTCTTTCTTCACAATCTGCAATTCGTCTTTTAACGAACTTAATATTGATCGCATTAACCGAGGGTTTCCAACATTTTTGGTTGTTGACAACATACTCCTTAAGATCTCCTAATACCTTGATGTACATTCATCATATTGATAGAGAAATCAAAAGATTGCAATCCCTACAGATGGCTTACAATAATTCCCTGGCTTTTGAGAGATCAGGTCTCTCCTAAAGGTTCACCCCTAATTGATTACAAAACACAAGGTCTTTCCCTCTAATCCCCTCCCCTATTTATACCACCCCTTCTATTGACTTATTGACCTAACTTATAGACGGTATGACAGTTTCCCCGTTCACCGTTGGTAATCTCTGGAGCCAAAATCAAATTCGACCTGAAAATTGGAGAGGAATTTGAAGGGGAAGCCTATTTCCAATTTGAGAGAATATTGAAAGGAATTTGAAGGTGAGGCCTGTTTCCAATTTGAGAGAATATTGAAACGAATTCGAATGTGTGAATGTAGAACTATTGGTACTTTGATTTCTTAGACAAATTTTTCCAGAGCTTAAAACGAGAATTAAGACCAAAACAAAAGCTTGGGATTAAAAAATTCTTACTTGATTTGAAGATGTTTATTTATTAAGTAGGCTGCAAATGGCATAACTTCACAAATTTGATATCTCGAATCAATCTGGATTTTCAAGAAGAAGGCCGCATAACTCTTCAACATTGAGAAATACCCAAGATTTTTGTAGTTGATGGAGAGGCACAAAGATTGAAGCGGCATTTGGGGGTTTACAATTGAGAGGGTTGGGCTAATGGCGGCAATGTAACGAATGGTTTTTTTAGTGATATATATATATAACGGGACGGGATGGCGATCGGCGTCCCTGTCCCCAAAACCGATATAATCGCCAAATTCGTCCTCGAAAGTTGAACCCGACCGAAATTTTTGGTTTTCATCATCGGTTTCAATTTTTTTTGCCATCCCTAAATACGCCTGATCTTGATATTGCAAGTTGTGTTGGTAAATACATCATACGTGTTTTGGCTGCTCTAGTTTAGACTTAGGCTAGTCCCATCATTGCGTAAATCATTGCATGAAGAATGTCTTCCCTTGAGTTGAGGCTAGTGTGACATGGGATCTTGTTGATCTTCAAGCCGAAAAGAAATTTGTCGGTTGCAAGTGAGTGTTCCCTATCAAAATGAACCCAGACGGGTTTCTTTTGCTTGTCTCAAAGACGAACTTGTTGCCAAAGATTACTCTCAAGAATATGGGAAAGACCATAATATGAGACATTTGGCACAGCTACTAAAATGAGACATCTCATTATTGCCCACGCAACTTGATACTAAAACGCATTTCTCCATGTGTTTGAGAGGACTCTTATGTGTACAACCACCGGGTTTTATAGTTGAGGAGTCCTCTGAAGCATGCTACTCCGAAGATCACTTTATGGCCGTCAACGAGCTCGGGAAGGCTGGTTTCTTCAATTTCTACATGCTTTGGAAACTTTGGAGTGATTACAAGTGTTTGTGATACTCCGTGTTCTTCCGACAGCAACATGGTAAAAGGATCATATGGACATTCTATGTTAATGATTGTTATCACTGATGTGATTAGAAGAGATGAGAGGATCTGGCTACCAAACCTTTATTTGAAAAGAATTTCAAACCAAGGATCTCATAAATCTTAAAGTACTTTTAAGCTATTGAGTTTGCTTGATCTCGCAAAGGAATCTTCCTTTGTCAGCAAAAATATGTACATGATAGTCTTATCGAAGTTATCCTTGGAAGTCGGCATCCTACTTTCCAATGATCCAAACATCAAGCTATATCTAGGAGAGCTCCTAGAAGACCTTGGAGATGCCGAAGATTGGTTGAGAAATTAAATTATGGTACTTACACAACACGAGATATCACACTAGTCACTAGGATGCAATTTTCTATACACCAAAGTACCTTAAAAGAGAGGACGTATATGTTGGAAATTTAGTTGTTTCCGATCCTCTCTTGTAGTATACATATACGTCCCCCTTTACCTTGAAGTAGACTCACGATAATGAGAAATCCCTTGCAAGCAATAAGAATTAACAATAGTGTGTGTCGGAATATGAGAGCTTCATCTCAGGCCTTCAGTTGAAACACCACAAAATGAACTATAGTAACAGATCAAACCAAACGTATAGATATTTTATTGCAAAAGAAATTAAATAATTGAATATTGATAGCATGAATTGTCCCTGAAGAATCATCTTATCTGGATATTTCAGTAAGAAAACGTGAACAGCAAAATACGGCAGCAAGTTGGCAGGTGACATTAAACAGTAAGGAAAGCAAATGTTCTATTCATTCACAATAGTTAAGATAATTATACATCCATTCCTTATTCGTCTGGTTGTGATTCCTATATCGATCAAAACTTTCATGTTCAGGACAAACTGGAGTAGCTGAATTTGAACGAATGAAGCCAAATCACAAAAAGATGCAGCAATAAATCAAGCAAGACCTGATTTCGTTCTATTAGAAAATGTCTTACAATGTAAACGGCCGAGTAGACATGCATTTCTCCAATGAATGCTCTACAAAAAGAACATATATATATATGTAGAATAATCATGTATGAGAAAGTCGAAGACCACCTGCTACAATATCACGTCCGATAAGACTCTCATTGTAGAAGTCACTTTAATTTATGTAATTACTGTAGGCTTTTCCCTTCCAGTGAACTCCTTTAGCTTCGATACAGACAGTGCCAGATCTGAGAAGACACCCACATAAATTAATGAAATACTACAATTAACATAATCAGTAACGAGATCGTGAACAAACCTATCAAAGGTTTCAGTGCCACTTGGGCATCCAAGTCATGTTTTGAGACATCAGGCTCAAACTGTTCTATGTATATTCTAACAGTCGCACCTGCTGAACCAGTCCCCTGTAAATTTTAAAAGGTATGTTTAATCCACGGAGTTAGCTGATGTAGTTGTAGAGCAGATATTAGAAAAATGTAAATGAACAATATGGGCTGGTGCAGACCGATAAACGAAATATGATCCTTGACCCATCTGTGAAGACAAATCGAACACCTTGCTTTGAAGCTACACTTCCATCTACCTAGTAAATTTTCCAAAGCTTTCAGCAACATTTCAGCTAATGTGTGTGCACATCAACTATTCAACTTACAGGATCTTTATATGTGAAGTCATCTGCAAATTGAAGACTATAAACCCCTGCAACGTTGTACCTCTGTAAGGATCAAACTCTCCAGTGATTGTACTTCTCTAAAAACTTATTGAACTATGGACTGAAAACTCACCATACTTGTCCCCTTGTTTGCTTTTAGAAATCAAGTCTCTAAGATAATTGATCATTTCATTAGCTCCTGCAGATTCACATTCCTGGGCCCACCAGTGATGCCAGAATGTAGCAGTGAAAACACAAGGTCAGTGCACTCAACTTTAAGCAAGTTTTGCAAAATCAATCATGAATATACAAATGGCAATTACTTCATAGTCGTATCTAGAGAAGTAGTTCCTGCCATAAGTGGCCCAATGCTCCTTTACAATTTCAGATATAGAAATTAATTCCTCTCCAGGGTTCTTGTTTTTGTTTTTGTATGCAATTATAGACAGCCAAGCTAGCACAGCCCTGTCAATCACATTACAAAGTCAAATAGAACTCCACAATACTGAATTTAATTAATTCTAAACACATTGTTATAAGCCGGAGCACTAAAATACACAATGGTAGTTATAAAGTCGAAGACAAAAGGGGGCATTTTTAACCAATGTGCACTGTGTGTTGACCTACAACGGTATGGATAAAAGATGCCCTAATTTGCCAACCTGGGATTCTTGTGGGGTTAGGTTGAGTCAGCGTACCGTATAAGGGTTAGTAATAAAGGGCAAACAGCATATATGTCCGTTGTTAATCATGGATATCAGACACAAAGTAGATGGGATAAGTTAATTAACTTTTTGAACCTTCAATAATTTGACACATTTTAAATATGTTCACTTGTTCAGTAGTGTTTTTAGCAGCATAGCTATCCTCATTACAGACTGAATATATACGAGTCAGTGTACCATATAAGGGTTAGTAGTAATGGGCAAACAGCATGTATGTCCATTGTTAATCATGGATGTCAGACACAAAGTAGATGGGTTAAGTTGATTAACTTTTTGAACCTTCTATAATTTGACATATTTTAAATATGTTCACTTGTTCAGTAGTGTTTTTAGCAGCATAGCTATCCTCATTACAGACTGAATATATATGAGTATTAATAGACATTTTTCATGAATGGTTCTTTTTAAGTTTCATCGTCTTTTACTTTGAAAACACTCTTTATAAATATGTTTGCTTTACATTGCTGATCAGTATATAACCAGTATTTTGACTTCACCGCTGCTTCATTTAAAATGGTCAGCAGAAAGCAAATTAGCACATATCCAACATAATCAGTGTCTTAAGGAAAGGACATACCCGCCAAAGAGGAGGATAGGCTTAAGGACAAGATCATTTGTATGTAATAGTCTTCTAATTACTTGTAATAGACTAATACATACTCTGTCCCAGAAAGAGAAGTCCGCTTAAATCTAGAAGGAGCTTAAGAACAACTTTTTGGGACCATTTATGCAAGATTAGACATAAAATAACAAATGGCTCCCATAAAAATCATTAACGAATGGGCAATCTGGCAATATCAATTTGGTCTTAATGTTGATTCCACTAACATAATCTTTTTGGACAAATAAGCATTGAAAAGGGAACTTTTTGTATGAGAGAACACAGAATAAGCCGCTAAGTAATTGGAGCAAGAAAATGAGGATGACACCATAACCAATAAAATGTGGCCGTCTGATAGAGCTTGCAGTACTGCATGCAGAGAATTAACCAAGCAAAGGCATGTCAAGAAGAAAAAAAGAGGGGACCTCCTAGATCTCAAGAACATAGAGAACAGGGAAGAGTAATTTAATATTAACAGATAATTATTCACATATCAAGGTGTGATGGTTCAAGAAGATGCTTCAGAACTAATGCATTGCTATGCAGTAGCACAAGCTTTTGGGGTGCTTATGTTCATTCCTCAAGGTGACATGTCTTGAACTTGAAAACATAAGGGGCCCCAGTGGTTGACCAAACCAGAGTATCATTTAAGTAGCAGAATGATACCAATATACAAGTTTACTGGTGAGTGGCATTCAGTACAGTTAGACAGTATACAAACTGATGCACAGTCCTTCCTAATTTTACTGCTTTTTTCATCACTCCATGTGTGGCTACAAGAAACCACTCACTGGAGTTAGCTTAAAAGGAAGGGCTGTTCGCCTTTAGGGATGAGGTAATAGATCACGATTAGCATCAACACCTCATGGGACTATAATACAAACTGGGGAGATGCCAAGCATCCAGAACAGATAAGATCAACTCTACAAAGTATCATAAAAGAGAATACATTGTTGGACCAAACCAGACATGTACCATATACCATCCTTCTCACGAATGTGGTCAGAACCTGTCCCAAAACTTTCTTCCCCGCAAATTGATAAAGTTCCAGCATCCATCAAGTTCCCAAAAAATTTCCAACCAGTGGGAACCTGGAACCAAATTTTTCAGTCGGTACAGATCACACTTCTACATAGAAGGGTTTTTTAGGCAGAATACCATCAAAATAGAGCTAAAATTACAAAAAAGAAAAAACAAAACCTCAAAGAAAGGGAGATTCAATTTCTCAGCCACACGGTCAAGTGCACCACTTGTTGGCATAGACCGCGCTAAACCCTACAATTATTATAGCCTAAGTAAGTTTCTGTTTACACAAGATAAAAGAATTTTCAAAACCTTTTTACCTTTGGGCCACTCTGAAAATATGGAATAGCTTCTTGTGCATTAGCAGCAATAATAGCAACAGAGTCTGACGGAGTCACAAAAAATTGTCTACCGAGAATCATATTTCTATCACCATCTCCTGTAAATCATTGTAATAGAAATTTCAGGATGCAGTCTGCAATATAAGGTTTATCATAGTTGAGCCCTGATAACAGCTTAACAAGTTCAGAGAAATCAACTGCCTACAACACCCATCTCCCTTGAATGCTATATTTAAGTTCCAAATACAACAGAAAGATGACCACAAGATAAATTAGACAGAACAACCATATCAAACAGAAAGTGGAAACAGAGAGAATAAGAAGAAGCCTGAGTATGAGATAGTAACTATAAACAACCGCAAAAAACATACTTTCTTCGAGATGACATGCTGTCAGATAACAAAGGATCTACACAAATGGACACTACTTCTGAAGCTCATAATTTTCTACTATTATACCTTGTAAAGTTGCAATTGATATGCAGTAAAGCCTTTGACCAAAACTGATTTCTTTATGACTTGCTGTTGAAAGCTTGCAGGTGTATGATTTCAGTTAAACAAATATGGAATGCGTACAAATTAAGATATTACCCAGTATTATCTGGAAATTGATTATAGTTATTTGGTATGCTCTATGCTAGCGTTCACACCACTCGCCCCACCCTTTTCTACTTTAATACTATTATAAACTATAGAACACGAATAAATCCTAATTTGAGAGAGGTGAACAGTCGAGTATTTAAAAAGCTTAGTGAGTCAACAGCTTTAAATAAATAGCTCCTCCAGTAGCCTGAAAGTTCATGCCCACAGAAGCTCAGCAGCAGTCAGTGAACAGAAACTGAACAGAACTTTAAAGGCCAAAGAGAAAGAACCTAAATTAGCTTGAACATCTGCAACCAATTGGGAATGCATTGGCAAATTATAGATTCACAATAGAGAAGAAATGAAGATTTCTAGTATTGATTCATCCCTTGCCCAGAGGAGCCATCTCAATATGTGGAAACTTTTCTGCTTTATTTGCTTAAACATCAGTCGTGCTCTCTTACTTTTTTATGGTCTCTTTTGGGGGTGAGTGGAATAACGACAATCTGTCGAACTATGCTGAAAAAAAGTAAACATACTTGACACCAAGTATACATACAAAACGCTTGATTAAGATCAGTATACCAATAGATTAAGCTCCAACCATTATTGCTACAACTTACCGTCACTTGCAGCTCCAAAATCAGGTCCATTGTCACTATACATAATGTTGACCAAATCCTTTGCATACCTTCCATCAAAATAAAGAGAGTTAACAAGGCGAAGTCTTCATGCTTAAAATCAAAGAAATCCTGCTAATAGCCCGAGTCCTTACGTTAGATTGGGATCAGGATGACCGTGCCCGAAATCTTCTAGAGGCACTCCGTTACATATTGAATCCTGCATGAAAATCCATTCAGTAATATGACTATAAACAACTACTGTAGCAGCTCGAATAGCAGCCATCCACACAAGATATTACACATTTATAACATACCGGACTAGCTCCAAGCTTATCTACAAAAATTGGCTTTGCATAAGCACCTGTGACCGCATGCATTGCATCAAACGTAAACCTGACAAAATATGGACGGATAAATCATAAGCTTAGCCTGTCTCCCTTAAATGGCGCCCGCCACACCGAACACCAGAGATTTGGACAAATGGGACAACAAAATAAGGAATTGACAAAAAGTATATTGGTACACTAGCAATCATGAACATGATAAAGCATTAAAGCATGTCACATGTTTATACCTGAAATCTGACCGAGAAACAAGACTTCTGATTAGTGAAAAATCAAAGACATCCTGCACCGAAGACACGAGTAAATGATACCAAATTCAAAGGAAGATCATGTATATAGAGAGGGTGCACTGTTTTTTTCTTTACCTCCATCAGATCCAAATAATCAGAGACTGGATCGACTATCTCCACGCTAAAGTTTCCATATTTTGTAATTCCAACACTTGAAAGATCAACATCTGGAATATCTGCTAACTTTATTTCAGATATCTGCATAGCACTAGTAGAATTTAGAGCTCAGTGCAGAAACATAAGAGAACTGATTTCTTCTAGAAGCAAGATAATGTCATTCTAAAACAAAATGTATTCGACTCTTCTGCAGTTCCACCCAAAAAAAAAGAAATTAACATGAGCAGAAAAGACATACAAAATTGACAAGGGAAAAGGAAACTAACAAACAAGAGAGATTTGCATACTAAGATGAGCAGAAATGTGGCAATGTCTACTATAGCATATATAGATAAGACTATCAATGAATCAGATGATGACTCACAACCGTTATAGTTTATACAAATTATTATCCTTATCACTTTAAAGTGAATATTATTTGTATTTAATAACACATAATGAAATCAAAAACAAATATGAATATCATAACCATACATTCAATCTTTATAATATCCAC
Organism: Cynara cardunculus var. scolymus; assembly: GCF_001531365.2. NCBI lineage: Eukaryota > Viridiplantae > Streptophyta > Magnoliopsida > Asterales > Asteraceae > Cynara > Cynara cardunculus. Next base: position 28,299 of record NW_020200634.1, read on the forward strand.
TTCAGTAAACATTTGTTAGATACATCCATTTACATATTAAAATATCACTTATCTCTATTCAATAGACAATACTATTTACCTTTGACTTTTTCTAACTTAAAAAAGTCATAAGAATGTAAAGTCCCAAGAATCAGGTGAAAATTTTAATGGTGTTCATTAAGTTGATTTTGTTAAAGCAGTGTAGCAGTTGCAATTGGCATGGTAGATTCCCTCCTTTTTTGTAGCTATTGAAGGGTATACTAGACATCTACTATAATCTAATGCTTCTATATGCTTTTCAAAAAAAAATAATGGTTCTATAAGCTATAAAGTCAAACATCATAACTCTATGGACAAAGGGAGTAGAAGACAAACTGTCATGTAGTTATTCCCATGTGAACAAAAGTACTTCAAATTGTAACAAAGTTACAGATTTATTTATAATCATAAGATGTGATTTTTCCCAAATTTGGACTTCAAGGAAACTTTGATTAAAACTGAGTAAAAACAAGCAAAGCTAATAAAAGCAGCAAACTTAAGGCAATTGTTCTGATCAACCGTAACCAAATTTTCTTTTACCTAATGTTGAGAAAGTCCGTTGCCACACATCGAGACAAATTAATTATATACTACACAGCTATACTCATGGGTACAGAAATATAGATCATAAACAAGGAGCAATCTATAGACATGTACGAACAAACATACAGAGATAGAGGAGAAATAACATACAGAAAGTGTGTTTCCGTAGATCATATCAGTGATGGACTCGGGAGCAGGTTGCCCACTGCTGTAATTGAACTGCAAAGAAAACACAATGTGTATCAGAATGTACTTCTTGATGAAGCAGAAAGACAATATTTAGATTATGTGATGGACCTCAAATTTCTCAACAATGGCAAAAAGACACAAGAAATGGAAATATAAACCAACTGCTATATCAGATACCCTAGGGTTGCCGTAAGCATCAGCTAATAATGCCTCTGAATAAGTTGGGAACACAAGTCCATGATGTGTGCGCAACAATTATAGGTAATGAAGAACAGACATACTAAATATTCACCTTGATGCCCCAATCATATTCAGGCCCTCCAGGGTTATGGCTTGCACTCATTATGAAACCACCATTTGCCTGAAAATGCAACAGTACATATGAGTGGTATTTTAATTAAACTCACATTATATAAAAAGCAAATATGAAACTGCTCTTGCCTTTCTCTTCCTTATAATAGCAGATACAGCTGGTGTCGACAAAATACCTTCCCTTCAAAGACAGGATTATAAGGTCATGATACAGCAATGATAGATGCAATCTGAATAATTGTACCACATTCTAAAAGGAGAACATTGCCAAGGCATTTGAATCTAACATCAAAAAATTGAATTTTCATTAAACAAACATAAAATAGAAGTGGTGTTTTCAAAAAGCATGAATACACCAGATAAATGACCATGTACTGTTTCCTAACTCAAGTAACACATGTTGGTGATTCAACCTTATCAACAAAATCTGATCCTTGTTTCTAGAAATTCTAAAATCACAGACCCACAAACAGTAAATAGATGCAACAAAAAAAATTATCCCCATCTTGCGAGTTAAAATTTTCTACTGTCTCATCGATATAATAAAGATTAAATTATCAGGAGACTCACTTGCCGACCAAAATTTTACCAACTCCATTTCCGGCAGCAATTTTAATAATCAACTGCATTTAAGATTCATCCATTGTGTAGCAAATTAGACGTACTATTCAGTTCATAAAGCATTTCAGATGATATATGAATAGAACTTACCTGTGCAGCTTCTTTGTTAAAATATCGACCATCGCCTCCTAATACTAGCAACGCATTCTTATAATCCTCAGGTGGCAACGAATTAAATAATGCCTGATTACAAACATATGAATCAAATATATTTCAACACTAAACCCAACTAAGAAACCCTGACACATAGATCAATTCACCATTTTAAACCAATTAAATTCAAACCTGAATCCAATTTGCAAGGTAATTTTCTTCCATAAACACTTTAACCTTATCAAAGTCAAAATGAAACGTCAGTCCACGTCGAAAGGATAATAGCCAACATAATTAATAAAATCGAAAAGAGAAAGAAACCGACCTTCTTCCGGAGACCACTAGTTCCAGTTTTCTGACCTTCGATCGGCTTCGTAGGAATTGTATTAACCTATTGATACAAAAAAAGAAGACAACAGTGAGCACCATTGAATAAAGGCCACACCTTTACACGCATATCTTTACCTTTAGATCTTGGGACTCGGTGAATGTTGTAGAAGGAGAAGAAGCTTTCATTGCGGAAGAGTATTGTCGAGTTTTTGGAGTTAGTATCGTGGAGAAGAGTAGGGGGGACGATGGGGAACAGGTTCTGAGGGAAGAGAATGAAGCGGCAGTGGTGGTAGCCGTGCTGAGTCTCTGGAGTGATGGAAGAGAGAAAATACAGGTTCCTAAACCGGCGGCCATCGCCATTGCTCTGTAAGCTTTGGATCAGCACCGGAATGCGGTGTCGAGCGAAGATTGACGGTGGGAGAGAAATGGAGGTAGGGAGAGAGATCGACGGTGACGGAGAGTTCGGATTTGAAAATCTAATGCCAGCCACATAGTCGACGAATGGCTTATCGGGTGTTCACCTCGGCTTACGTGTCGTTGCGTGATAGGCCCGCTTGCTTTTTGCTGGCGCGAGATCACGGTTTGGAACTTGGACCCGTTCTTCACGTGACTAGCATGTGTGTGATTAAGGAAATTTTCCTCCGGGTATATTTTTATAAACCTCCCTTCATTTATGTTCATATTACACTTAATGTCCTCATATTATGAAAAACGATCTCAATAGTCCCTTAACATCACAAAAAGTATCATTTCACTACAAACTTCTTTGGTAAACGGAAACGGTTGAGAGTTGGGATCGAAACAGAAAAGATGTATTGAACTATAACTAATATGGTCGTCGCGCTTTTTGGAATGAATGTCCTCTAATTACAAAATTAACGAATGTCGATGTACCAATTAGAAGTCTTGTTTTGTTTATAATTGTTGTTGTAAAATTTATCATAAGCTTAGTTTGTTTAAGGTTCCTCCTTGAACGATTTTGATGTCAGCCCTCAGCCTATTAGGTTTCATAACATCTTATTCGGGAAAATATGCATTTCAAATGGTGTTGTTAACTTGTGGTATTTGTCGCTTGTATGCCCTTGAATTTGTGGCTTGCTTTGTGTTTTGTCATTTGCAACGGTTGGTCTCTTTTGTTTATTTTATACCTTTGAGATTATTAAAAGTTTTCATTATGCAATGATTCCTTTGGTTTTCCCCCAACTTTGTTCCATCAATAAGTATAATTTTTATATGAATTAGATTATCTGTTTTCGTTTACTACTTAACAATAATATTTATCAGATAAATTATTGAACACACTGTATAGTTGGTTTCTTGTTTTTTACAATATGTTATATTGTCTTTTACAGTTATTTGTAGGTATAAAAAAGAAATATTTACGCCATCTTTAGTGGTGGATCTAAGATTTTTGGTAATGAGGGTTAGAAATTTTTTCATGGATATCTTGTGCAAATAGATTCTGCCATTTTTAGGTTAGGTTATTTGGAAGAAGAAGGAGAAGAATATTGTCATTATTACAGTTGCTTCCTGGGTTTGAGAGCTGGTTGGCAAGCATAAGACGATTGGCTACATCTATTAATCCATCATAACATGGCTTCTCCGTATCCCATCCAACTTCCGGTCATCCAATTCATTTGGAAATAAATTGAGAAAAACAGGATCAAAGACGCTAAGGGTGTACTTCTCCTATGTCATCTCTTGTATCAAGCAATACTTACAGTTATTTATAAATGAAAAAAGAAGCAGTGAGAGAGCTTAATTGAAAAGAAAGATTCACATACATCTTTTGGTGAATGACAAAAAGGAGTGGTCTTGTGCATGTGCCTAACGGAATTAAAGGTATGAAATGGTACGTTGGTGTTAGGGACGTACAAAAGCTATCTACTTCTTATGTCTTTTTATTTTTTATTGGTGTGTTGTTGTTAGGGACTTGGTTTTTGGATCTTTGAGTCGTAGATTATAAAGATGTGGATACGATATGTGAATGTGTAAGTGATCCACTTGCAATTGCAAAAGCTATATGCTTCATTGTACCATTTTTATTTTTGTTGTTGCCGAACTTATGCGTCCAATCCATTTCATGAGGGCGTTGCTTGCCTACTCTTATCAATTCTTATTTGGATTATACCAAGTTTACTTGTTTTATGTATACAATGGTTGCAAACCTTACTATCTGTTGGTTTTTTGAAATTTGTATTTGCTGTTGTTCTTCAAGTTTCAAGCAGATAAGAAAATATTCGGCTACCAATCAACCATCTTTCACTGCCAACAAAAGAGGTACTCTACTCATTTTGTCTTTGATTCTTTTATCGTTGGTTATTCCGAGATTATTACCAGGTAAGAATGATTAATTTGTTGGTTTGATTGGCTAAAAAATCTATTTCTTCTCCTTAGGTTTTGAATCGAGATTCACCCCTTAATTTGATGGTAGATGCTTACCGGGTAAGAGTCGTCACTCTCACTTATCGGATAAGACTCTCGGTCCTTACATCATTCTTACTGGTTAAGATTATCAATCTTTGTCATGTTCATCTAATGCGGTAAAGTGACACAGTAAGCACTTATCGGGTAAGCCTTTAGCAAACGGCTCCTAAATTACCATCAACCAATTAATGAATTTCATACTTTGATATATCTTCTTTATGTTTTTGTATTTTATAATACATGATTTAACCACGATGAAAGGAGGGTTCATCTAACATCCTCAACCACGTAATACAAATGTTATTTGAATAAAACCAATTTAGAACATGTTTAGTTGCTTCTTTATTATTTTTCTAAAACGAAAAAAACAAACATAAAAATCGGACACTTATACTTGTGTGATCCCATGCCTAATTATTAGATATTCATCATCTAAAAAGAAGCAATGTTAAATCTCATTACTTATGGAGGATTCTTGTGTTCTAAATAATCGTTCATATCTCTTTATTATTCTATAATCCGTTGAATCCATTATTGTGAAGGATATGCCACATTTGTGACAACAGTTAAACACCGACACTGAGTTACAAATGTAAACATCATTTCTTCTACTTCAAGCCATCAAGTTGTAGATTACAGTTTTAACGCCGATGAGTTACGATTGTTTGTTGATACCCACAAGATACAGTTGTAAGTAGGGGTGCTCAAAAACCCGATGAACCCGACCAACCCAACCCGATTTAAAAAAAAAACCCAACCCGAGGTAACCCGATGCGTGATCGATAAAAAAATTAGCCAACCCGACCTTATTGGGTTGGAATCGGGTCAGGCCCAAAAAAACCCGACCAACCCGACAACCCGATGAACCCGACCTTAACTTTAGCTTTGAATTGTATATGACAATCTTGACATGACCAACCTCAACGTCAAGAAAGCGAAAACATCGAGGTTGGAAACGTCTAAAACTATTGTTGTTGATTGATGTATTATCATTTGGTTTAAACATTTTTATTGTAATATCTAAATATTTGATGAACTTGCATCTTATCTTGAATGGTCAGTCGTATTTCAAAGGAAAGTTTCCTTTATTTTTATGTGATTTTACATTATTTAAACACAACCCGATCAACCCGAATGAGTTGGTTGGGTTAAACTTTTGTTTGGGTTGGGTTGGGTTGAAAATTTTCAAACCGCCAACATTGGGTTGGGTTGTTAAAACGGCTCCAAACCGATCAACCCGGGCCGTGAGCACTCCTAGTTGTAAGCATATAAGTTCTTTTATGAATTCCAACAATATTACAATTCTGTTTGGGTAAAACTTGTGCACATATTATTACACAATATATATACACATACACACATATATATAGGTGGAGGTTCAAACGTGAACATCTCCATTTTATAAGAACGCGAGAATACCCTTATCACATGTGATAATACGCGTGAAGGGACCATGTGATGTGCAGACGACGTGTTCTACGACTTAGGTCGCACCAAAGGTTGTCTGCGTCAATGATTTAGCATCACATGTGATGGTCTTGATGGATTATAGTATCATATCAACAACACCCTTATCACATGTGATAATACTTGTGAGGGGGCTTAGTGGTGTAAAGGCGACTTGGCTCGCAACCAAGATCGCATCGAAAATCGTCCGCGTCTCTGATTTAGTATCACATGTGTATCATATGTGATGGAATAATAATATCACATGCGATTGTCTATACTAAAAGGATGTTCTCGCGTTCTCGTTTGAACCATTATATATATATATATATAGGGTTGGGTTAACTTGAGACCAAGGGTTTTTCGTGAGACCCGTAAGACCAATTTATGTTCATTGATCAACTTTATAAGCTAATGATCTAATGGTCTAAAGTTGTACGGTGGCAATTTTATGATTATTGAGAAGTCTCGTGACAATTTTGTGATTATGAATGTTCAGATTGTAGATCTAATCCAATAGTTGAGAATTGGTCTTACGGGTCTCACGAAAAACCCTTAGTTTCACATAATCTCAAGTCAGTCTATATATATATATATATTTTTTTTTTTTTCCTAGGTGAAGTCTTAGCATAGTAATTATAATCTTATGGTTGTTTTTTTTTTCCATATAATAATATTTGTAAACCGTTGCATTTTAATTTGTACCAGACTTATATTTGTCTATGCTTCATATCATATAATAATATTTGCTTATTCTTTATATTATATAACTTAAAATTTTATTTGACTGGTTTAACTTACCATTAGTAATTTTATCATAAAATTTCACATTCCACCATATTGTACGAATACATAACTAGTTAAATATTATAATTTTCTCTTTTTCTTTTGGTTTGAAATAATATTTAAAATTGGGTTACTAAAGGACATTTAATTTTAGATTTCAATGTTTTTTGTAAATTCAAATGTATTTTAATTATAAATTTTGGAGTTTATAATGAACATAAACTATATACATTTAATTTACAAAAAATGTTTGAGATCCCAAGGTATTGCATGTGTACCCAAACTAGTGTTTATATATATATATATATATAATCTTAAATTATTTTGAGAAGTGGTAAATATTTGAGAAGTAAAGAAGTGATTCTAGCATTTATACCGTCAAAATCGGATTTAACTGGTCAAAAATTACAGCTTTGACAGGTCAAAATTTACGACTATGCGAAAACTAGATGGGTAATTATGTAACTTTTATAAATAGCGGCAAACGGATTCATATGTGAACTCGTGTGATTCACATATGAACCAATTAACTGATTCACATACGAACCAATTAATAGATTCACATATGAACATGTGGGTTCATATGTGAATCAATTAAAATAAATAGCTCACATGTGATTCACATATGTTCATACGTAAATCACATGGGTTCGCATATGAACACTTTGCCGCTTATTTGTTAAAATTACGAAACTACCCCTCTATCTTCCGCATATCTGTGCGAGGAATTATCCACAGTTTCACAGTCAAAGTCGCAAATATTGACTAAATGAAAGGTTATTATCACTTCTTTACTTCTTAAATACTTACCACTTCTCAAATGAACATTTCCCTATAGACACACACACACACATAACCAAAAAAATGATGTTAACTGTGTGAACTCGTTGAACCAATCAGAATTATTCTTTCGTCATGCTTACTTCAAATGTTAGAGTCAATCATTAGAGTCAATCATTAATGATACATAAATATTTTTCATTTGTAAGTTACTTTATTGTATTAAATGAGATGTTACAAAAAAAATACTTCGCATATTTTTAGGCATGATAATTATATTTTCAAGATTCTCAATGGTTATGTTCAAATTAATTTAAATGATGGATAATCAAAATGAACACAATACCATTAAACATATTGATTCAAATGATTATTCATTTCTAAAGTTTTGAATGATATATTCATTAATGAACCCAATTCACATGATGCTCATGTGTGAACGAGATACACTAATCCACAAGTAAAATCGATAAAAGGTACATTAGTGAACAATTTTCATAACTACCAACTTCTGTTACTTAATACTTATCATATAAATGTTCATTGGTGAACTACTAAACCATTCATAAGTGAACAAGTAAGATGTGATTGATTTCAGTTTCAAAGGTAGTGTTTGGTATGCAGACTGGACGGGACGGGACAAGACTAATTGTTTGTCCCATGTTTGGTACGACTAGGACAGGACAGGACAAAACTGTTAAAAATAACCATATTACCCTTAAATGTTGTTCAATGTTATTTTATATCATATAATGATTGTAAAATGATATACAATAACAAAGATCATTAAGATACTTATCATACTGATATACAATGACAATGAGATCACTGTAAATAACTCATCCGTGGCTTTTCTTTTTCAGTCCTCACGATTAAGTTAGTTGATTTTTCTTTTCATCCTTATTACATCTGAGTTAATTTATATGATTTTTTGTTGCAACATTTTTTTTCTCAGGTGATAGCACAAAATCTTCAGAAAATTGACCCAAAGTCTGATGGTGCAAAAAAGGATTGGGTTGCTATCTATGATGAGTGTGCTAATGTCTTGTACCAGGTAACTCTTTTCTAGCCCCAACATCTTATAAAGTGTGATATTAGTCCAAACAACAACTTGTGTCCAGGTGTTCTACAGTGTATACAGTTCCTTGTTACAATTTTATTGTTTCCCATGGATTTTAGAAGTTCATATAGTTGGGGTTTACAGTTGGTAATCAAGAATCCAAGAGAAGGAACGATGTGGAATCGTACGCAGCAAAGAATCGCAAAAAAGAAATCGTACACAGCAAAGAGAAATCATACGCAGCAAAGAAACGAGAGGGAGAAATCATATCAAATATGGAAGGAGGTGGTGGAAGAAGTCGGTGTGGAAGGAGGCGATGTGGAAGGAGCTCCTCGTGGAATGGTGGAAGAGAGACGATGATGAAGGAGAGCTTAGGTAATTAGGTTTTCTATTGGAAACAAGGGTAATATAGTCAATTTGTATTTAGTCCCATGTTGTTCCACCTTTTGGTGGAACAAAAATCATCAAGTTTTGTCCCATCAAATTTAAAAATAATCACATCTTGTCCCATGTATTTTTTGTCCATGGCATGCCAAACATGGGACTATTTTTTTTTGTCCCGTCCCGTCCCATGTAGTCTGCATACCAAACACACCCAAAAGGATGAATGAGAGATTCATGAGAACTGAAATCGATGCATAATAAAAGCTCATGATCTTTCCAATTTTACCCTATTCACTATTGTTCATTTAGACATAACACGTATTCATTTTACAAAAAATCCACCAATGTTTTAATCCATAGATTGAAATAATTAAAGTCCATAATTGATTCACATAGTTAATACCAAATATATGGTTAACAAATGAACCAACCCC
>NW_020200634.1:37919-44458 GCF_001531365.2 Cynara cardunculus var. scolymus
TTAAGAAACAATCAAAACTTCTATAAAATCACATATTCATCAAATTAAATGGACGATTGAGATTTGATTATATTAGTTGTACAAATGTAAAAGGTTGTATAATAACCAATCTCTCTCTCTCTCTCTCTCTATATATATATATATATATATATATGTAGAGAAAGAGAGAGTTAAAAGCATTTGTTAACCATGAAAAAAATTATTAACTATACAAATCATTTAGACCAATCATAAATCTTTGTTAAATTAGGTTTTTCTATCATCATACAGTTAATATTGAGGACACAATGATAATCTTCTTTTTTTGTCTTAACTTCACATTCATTAGTGGGCGGTTACAAAAACCCCATAATTATAGCTAAATAATATGTTTATTTTTTTTTTCAAATTATAGATGACTTGTTATTTAATATGATAAGAAACTTTGATGCTCTATCTTCAACATATATGTAGTCGCCAATGTTCATAGGTGTATATATTGTTCACATGTATTCCAGTCTGTTCATAAAACATTATCTATAGACATCTAACATTTGGTCAACACGTGTTCACAAGCGAAACACTTTGATCATATATTATTGTATTTACATGTGAAAGCCAATTACTTTAGTGTTCATAAGTTTTAATAGGTGCAAACAAGTGTTCATAAGTGTTCTCATATGTTCACTAAAATTAGTTAATAAGTTACATATATGTTCATATTTATTCATAAGTGTTTATAATGCAACATGAATGATTCTAAGAACTATAAAAGGAATGGGCAATTATCGCTTTGTAACTGATGTAATTAGTTATTATTGATCTGTAACCGATTTAGACATCTTTTCCAAAAATATCCCTGTTCACCTATGTTTTGATATCCTTCATTTTTAATTAATTATAAATATGTCACAATTGATCTCATCCATAGATTTCAAGAATTAAGAACCAAGATTGGTTTACAGAGTTAACCACTAATTATTGGGCTAACAAAAGAATATGCCCCATATATATATATATATATATATATATATATATACACACACACACACACACACACACATATATATATATATATATATAACAAAATTTAATATAAAAATTCGTTATTAAAAAGAATACCTTTAGACCCCCGGTGGCAATCTTAAAACAAGTTAGGTGATAAAAGTCGATTGTACTACGAGAAAAATAATTTCAACTATCATAAAAGAATAGATTAATTTAGCCTTGCATTATCAAATAAGAATAGATTAATAGGTTTGATCCGGTGTATCTTAGTGCATCTTATTTCGATGCATCTAAAGATGAAGATTATTTCTTATGTTTCTCGCCTTAACTTTTTTTTTTTTTTTTTATCGAAACCCAACCTTAAATTAATACCATTATTGTTTTTACCTGTGGTTTAGAACATCCCAAAGCCATGTCAACTTTGATGGCGTTTCTCTCCCTAATAATTTATTAGATGCAATTCTTGTTTTATTGTTTTCTATTGTTCTTTTCCGTTGTTTTCAATCTAATTTTATCAACATTACATGGTCTGTTTGTCTCAGGCTGAGAAATAAAAATGACTGAGAATGAAAATGAGAATGACTTTTTATTCCTGCAATTTAACCAAGAATAAAATTTTGGACATATGGGAGAAAGATCATATTATATTATAAAAAACCAAACAATTTCTTTTATTTTCATTCTTATTGATTTATATAGAATTTCCATTGCAATTGTTATTAAGATATCTATATATGTGTTATTCAAAAGGTTCATTTATGCATATTCATATACATTTGGTGTTATATGTGTATTCAAAATGGAATAAGTGGATTTATAGAGATTCCAATGGGATTGATTATCAAGCTTTGATTAAGGTTGTTTATCAAATCGTACAAACAACCCATACAACACCAAACGGTTCAGAACTTTTGCATTACGATACAGTTTACTGGTTGTGTTTTTATTAAACCGCACTATGTAATGAGGTTTTGTGGTTTGGAATTAAGAAACCATGGTTCGAGCTGCACTCTACAATGCGCAACTGCGTTATGCACGTACACACATATATAATGTAATTATAAATATATAATAATGAAATTTATAAATAACCGGAGATAAAATGATATGGTTCACAAAAACCAACTTGGTTTGCAAAATTGACTTTATGATTTTACGTGGAATTTGATCGGGTAAAAGACAAAAAAATCGACCAAACAAAATTCAACACAAAATATATTTTGGTAAAGGAAAATTATAATTATAATTAAAAATAAATAATAATAATAATAATAATAATAAAACAAAAGGCAAAAAACAAGACGCTTACTATATTGCTCGTGCTCTCCGTATTGGAACTGAAATCTAGAGGAGAAAAATCAGAATCGGAGTCAATCAAGATCATCATCTTGACACATTTGCAAATCAATAAAAAGGGCCAAACATTTCTTTCTCGATTCTTCTTCATCTTTTCAAACCCCTTTCTCCAGGATTTCACCCAACTTAACTAATTTTGGTAATCTCTTTTTCTTTTTCTTCTTCAAATCAGCATCATTTTCATTGATCATGATTACCCTCGTCTCTAATACTGTTAATGGTATGATTTTGCAGCTGTTGGTTCTGATTTGCCTATCTACCAAATTCATACCAACATGGCGGATATTCCCACTTCAGGTTCTTACCCTGTCTTCCTTTTTCTTTCACCATTTTGTACTATATACTATTACCCTCTACCCTTTTTATCATATGGCTTGTGGGTATCGTAAATCTTGATAAATTATTCGGTTTTTCAATTTGTTTTGGTCTTCTTTGGTTTTTCTATCATGTGGGCGACCTTAATCTGTTTAATTTTGATTTCTCTTGATCTGTTCCTGGCCTGCTATTATCAAAAGAACTGTTCTTGTGCTTAATTTACCTCTTGATCAGATCTGTTCTTCGTTTGCTTCTATTTATTACATTTGATTGCATGTATGAGTATATGATCTAATAAGACACGTTCTAGTTTTCCTGTTGGATCTCAAGAAACTTCATCTCTGCTTTAATGGCGGATTCTTTGATTAGTATTTGTTTTGAATTCCGCAAAATTGATGAGAGTTTATTTTGATTGTTGGTTTTTGGTTTGACAAAGGGCTATAAGTAGATGGTAACCATGTGGAAACTTAAAGTGTGTAATGAATCATTTTCTTGATTTAGATGGTTTGTGGTTTCAGTAGGCCTACCAACTTGTGTAATCTTGTTCTTTTAAAACAAATTTCTCTTTTCTAGTAGATCTTGATGAAAAGACTTGTAACTCTCTCTGTCCCACAAATCATTTTGTCTAGTTTCTTACAAATTTGTTTCATTTTCTTGAACAAAATCTTTTTCCTACTTGTGGAACAAGTGTCAGTGGATTCTGGGATTTGGATCACAAAGGAATTATATTGGACATGAAACCCAATTCGGATTGTAAACCAAATTCATTAGAAAACCATTATAAACCACAATTAAGACAGTTGAGAACAACAATTTTCTTATCGTATCTGTTTTTTTTTCTCAGCCTTCTTTGTATAATAAGAACCCCATCGTGGATGTATGCAAATCACTTGACTATGTAAATCCCGTGTTTGATTTTCTTTCATTTCCTAGAAGTAAATTTTGTGGGCGCGAGTAATTATCGATCCTAGTTGTAACCTTATTGTATTAACCAATTACTTTGTTATCCTTGTTAGTAATCTGAAGCAATTTTCTTGCATTCAGATGGCTTGAAAGACTCGTCCTTGTATTCAAATGGAAGCCTAGAGGCAGTCAATTCACTTGTTGTGTGCTTTGGCGAAATGTTGATCGATTTTGTGCCTTCAGTTTCTGGAGTTTCACTTGCAGAAGCACCCGACTTTCAAAAAGCTCCTGGCGGAGCTCCTGCCAACGTTGCTGTTGGTATATCAAGATTGGGAGGTTCGTCTGCTTTCATAGGCAAGGTACTCCTCAGACTCAACTTTTCAATCTAACTTCATTTGATTTGCAAATGGTATCCATAAACTTGACATTTTTAGCTTTTTTCTTAGGTGGGCGATGATGAATTTGGGCGCATGTTAGCTGACATTTTGAAGAAAAACAAAGTTAACAACTCTGGCATGCGATTTGACCAAAATGCAAGAACAGCTCTGGCGTTTGTTACTCTCAGAGCCGATGGAGAGAGGGAATTTATGTTTTTCCGTAATCCTAGTGCAGATATGCTTCTTCATGAATCAGAACTTGATGTCAATCTTATCAAGCAGGTCCACATTTATCTCTTATTTTGTAGATACATTAATTTATGGTTCTTTTAGTGCACATATAACTTTCAATTCTACAGGCAAGCATATTTCACTATGGTTCTATCAGTTTGATAGAAGAGCCATGCAAATCAACACATCTTGCTGCAATGGCGTTAGCAAAGCAATCCGGTAGCATCCTCTCTTATGATGTGAATTTGAGATTACCATTATGGCCATCAGAAGATGCGGCTCGAGAGGGCATAATGAGCATATGGGATCAAGCAGATGTCATTAAGGTGTATACTTTTGTTAAAGTTTCTGTGGGCATACAACTAAATATCAATAGTAGATCTCGTTAAGCTATACTTATGTGCAGGTAAGTGAGGATGAAATTACTTTTTTGACTGGGGGCGATGATCCTTATGATGATAAAGTGGTATTGGATAAGCTTTTTCATCCCAACCTTAAGCTTTTGCTTGTAAGTGAAGGGCCACATGGCTGCAGATATTATACACAGGCAAGGATCCCGTATCTTTCATTAGTTTGTATACCATTTTTATGTTTTGTGGGTCCCATCTCCATTGCTCCACATAAGTATTACCAAATAAAATGAAAATTTTTAAATGGCTAACAGTAACTTGTGCCATTTTGTGCAGAAATTTAAGGGTAGAGTTCCTGGTGTTAAAGTAAAGTCTGTTGATACTACAGGTGCCGGAGATGCATTTGTTGGTGGCATTTTGAGCATCTTAGCTTCGGATACGAATCTTTATAAGGTACGATTGCATATATCACGTTTGTTGGTAGAATTCTGAAAAATCTTATTATAAGAATAAATGGGACCTTTAATCATATATTCGTTTTTGAACAACTTAGCTATGAATACGAATCTTTATAGGGTACAATATATAACGTTTTGCTAAAGTTTCTTTCTTTCGCACCATTTCCAATTCGTAGGTCCCCTTTTCATTTTCTCGTGACATCAATTAAATGGGACCTATCACATCTTGAGTTCTCATGTCAGCTAACAGGACCAACATTTATGTCATTTTCATTCGCTCCCTGATTATATCTTCGGGATTCCATTTTCATTTCATCGAATAAATGGACCTGCAATTGCATTGTCATTTCTTTTCGCATCATTTGGGACCCACAAAATGATACTATGATAAGAAGTCATGTTTTTTCACATACAATCCTTTGCATGATCAATTCATCGAATTCCGTCTCTGAATCCAAAGATCTTGATTGTAATGTAGGATGAGAAGAGACTAAGGGATGCGCTTCTCTTTGCAAACGCGTGTGGGGCCTTAACCGTAACCAAGAAAGGAGCAATTCCAGCCATGCCCACGAGAGAGGAAGTTCACAAAATCCTGAAACATGAATGAGTTGATGTTTCTTATGTTGTTTTGTACCTGTTAATAAGATTAGCTCGTTTCCGCGCACCCTTTTTTTCTGGAACGGGTGGCGAAAAAAGGTTATTTGAATTGAACCCTGAAATGTATAAGTCTTATCTTCATTGGAAATTGAAGGTAGCAGTTGTAGTTGTAAACTGAAGGGGGAGTTTTGTATGTCATATTGAAGACAGCCATGGATGGAGCATGGAGTCTGTACCAGAAGTATCAACACTGTTGGTAAGGATATGTTGTTTGATCCATTTGTAGGGAACTTTTGACTGGTGAAATTGTATGGAATAAGTTTTAACAATCTTTATGGGAAAAGAAGCTTTGTATCGTGATTCGAATGTGCATTTATCGCCCAAGTGATTGCTAACGGATGTTTAAATAGGATTCGAACGTGTTTAATGTGTAATGACGATGAAACCAACAATTATGCAATCTCGATATCACAATTGTAATGTTAAATCAAATAAATGATAGTTCTACCATCGTTCTATTCGGCTATGGAGAAAATTGAAGTAGTAGAAAACAAGAACTAGGTCGAATTAATTTAAGCCATCGTCACTTGTAGACGACTTCTACGCAACTTCATAAGTAGCGTTCACGGTCACCTTTTCTTCTAAGCCATACGCACAATCAACAAGCGACTCATGGAGTTCACATGCTTCAAAGGATATGACTTATATGTGACTTCCCAAGTCGTCTATAGTTTGTATGTCTTGCATATCAAAAAATTCAACACCCCATCTTGACACCATTCGCACTACTACACATGGAACTTTTTAACATGAATTCTGGTGGATCTTCGGCCAGTAAAACATTTGCCGGTAAACACGATTTTGGCGGACTTTTTGGTGGATTGAACATTACCGGCGGATTCTATCCGACAAAAATACGCCACTGATTTTATTTAATTTTTTCAATTTTCTCAACTTAATGAATT
>NW_020200634.1:45100-61266 GCF_001531365.2 Cynara cardunculus var. scolymus
CTGAATGGTTTAGAGACTTCCCATATGCAAAATGGTTAAGAGCCTTTTAGTAACCATTATGAGGTTTCTTTTTTTTGCCAAACATTCTAAACCTCTGAACGATTAAGAGTCTCCCTCTTAATGTCACCATTAAGAGGGAAACAAACAGCCCCTAAATTATCAGTGGATTAGCTTATCCGTTGATAATTTAATTAATTTTTTAATAAATAAAGTACAATTTTTTTAAAAATAATTAAATTATCGGTGGATAATCCACGGCTAACCCCGTTATTATTATTTCAATAATTATTTTCTAGTGAATTACTTTTTAAATAGAATACGATTAGTAATTGCACAGTTTCAGATTTTCTTTTATGTTTTTTATTATTTAAATTTTTTAAATCATGTAAATAAAAACACTGCTAAAATTGTAAAACGAATATCGTAAATTAAAGTCCAATACATTGTTCGGGTAAAATAAATACAAATTGTTCCAATGAAAAATACAATTATTCGGTTCATTGACAAGAATTCATATATAGACAACCAAAAAATCAAAACTCTAGCGGCAGTAACGACGTTTGAGATTGAGTAAATTTCCTCAACATCTTCATTATCTCCTCATGATCCTTCTTCCGGATCTCGTCTCGAAAGTGCAAATCTTGAACTTGGGTTTGTAATTCGTTAATCTACAAATACAAGAAACATTAAGATCTTAATAATAATAATAATTATAAATGAAACAGATAAACATCAAAAGAAAAAGAGGTACACACCCGACCATCAGAAGACGATCCAGCACTTGGGTTTCCATGTGCGGACGACCCAGTCAAGACCCAATTAGGATCTTGGTTGTATCCAAAGTCGAATAGCCGACTTTTCTTGCTCCCCGAACCGTCTGTTGCCATAGATTTGTATCAACTAGGGGTAAGATTCGTTTGATAGTTACCATGTGGTTTAAAAAATACTACAAGTCAATTTAAATAACACAACGACTGTAAATGAGATGTTTCCAACTAAAACAATTCTAATGTTTGCCCAACAAATGAAACCTAAACTCAATAGAGATATATACGAAGTTGAACTATCCTAATATTTGCCCAACAAATGGTAATACAAACTAGATAGAGATATATACTAAGATCTTAACTTAAACAGTCATAATGTTTGGCAACCGAAACTAGATAGAGATTTTGAGTTAAAGTTAAACAATTATAAAGTTTAAAGTTAAATCCAAACTATATAGATATCCTAAACTTAATCATTATAACAATAATGCAAAATACTTACCATAACCCCGACTACACCTCGAAGTCACGTAATCCCTTAGTGACCCACTATCCAAAGAGGATGACTCTGAATTCGACCTCTTCCTGTGGGTATGATTGAACAGATCCACAATGGTCAGTGGCATGCCTTATCTTGATTTCGTCTACAAAGGTTAAACAATACGATATTTAGTTAATTATAACATATCAAAAATCAAGTTACTAAATAATCGGTTTTAAGGTCCTACCCGACGATGACCATGCTTTACGAATGAGATCGATCCGCCGGTGTGTTTGGCTACATCGCCATCCACTTCGGTGTACCTGTTTGAAGCGCCCCCCACGGAAATACCCTTCCAATGGGGCGTGTTCGAGCGATCGATCATCTAAATATAGAGAGGGGAGAGATCCAAATTTTTTTGGGGGGCGAGGGGTTCTTCAACCAAATAATATCCCTGTTAGGACTGTTATGGTAATAGGGAATTGAATACCTTCTGGCTTCATTGACGACCCTTTTCTTAGCGGCACTCAAATCGTCATTGCAGGCCGGGCCTCCCATAGTTGTAGCATCCAGAGTCTCATCCCAATAGTAGCCCTGTGCATAAAATGTTAGTTGATTTTTAAGTTCAAAACGAAACTACCAAAAATATAACAAGTTAAATATATACCACGAACCTGAAAACACTCCCACATTTGGGCTCTAACATCCCTAGGGATTTCTAACCAAGTGCACCATAACCCATTAATCATGGACTGATTTATCTAGCTCATCTGGCGAGTGAATTGAATTAGTATCAATACAAATAACATTTGATTTGATCAATTAGTTGTTCCAGAGATGTCACAAACATTTCCAAACTTCATCTCTCCTGATTGTGCCGAAGCACTACTAGAGGCTCCAGTAACTCAGCTAGGAGTTCCCCTACCTCGTCCGTTCGCACCAGTCGGCGGCATTATAATAAGTTAAGAAAACAACATTAGAAAACATACAACAATAATCCAAATATACAACACAATGTTAGATTCCACCCAATACCAAGAAGTCAAACACGAACATTTTGTAAACAATTTTATAAAGGTAACACATAAACAAGTAAACATACAAAAAATAAAGATTTAAAACACCTCGATAAAGTTTATTAAGACTAAAATCAACCTAGTATTTAATCATATGAAAGGTGATTAGAGAGTTAGGTTCTTTGAAGGATATAAACTTGTTTTAGGTAAGCTTGAAGCCAAAGGTGTAATGCTATTGAAAAGTCAAAGCAGTCATGTAACGAGTTTCAAGGACATAAACTTGTTTTGAAACCAAAGATGTAATGAATTTAAAGGCATAAACATGTTTTGAATCTAAAGGGTCCATAGAGTTTTAATAAGTTATAATAAATCAAAAAAAAATATTTTTGTATGGTTG
Organism: Cynara cardunculus var. scolymus; assembly: GCF_001531365.2. Taxonomy (NCBI): domain Eukaryota; kingdom Viridiplantae; phylum Streptophyta; class Magnoliopsida; order Asterales; family Asteraceae; genus Cynara; species Cynara cardunculus. The sequence goes on from NW_020200634.1 coordinate 47,762, forward strand.
TTACGGGTTTGTAATAGATTTGTGGTTCTCATTTCATTTAACCTATATATACATATTTACATACACATTTATACACATATTTGCATAAATATATTTATATGTACATACAATTATAACATACGTACGTACATACATACACACATACGTACATACGTACCACAAAACTCATTAGAACCCAATAAACCCATTAAAGTCCAATAAAACTCATCAAAGCCCAATGAACCAATTAAAACTCAATAAAACTGATCAAATCTCAATAAAACCGATTAAAGTTCAATATAACCTATTAAAGCCAAATAAAGTTGAATAAAACCCAATAGAATCTAATACTACCCATTAAAACTCAATAAAACCGATTAAAGTTCAATATAACCTATTAAAACCAAATAAAGTTGAATAAAACCCAATAGAACCTAATACTACCCATTAAAACTAAATAAAACTGATTAAAGTCCAATATTACCTATTAAAGCCAAANAAACTAAATAAAACTGATTAAAGTCCAATATTACCTATTAAAGCCAAATAAAGTTGAATAAAACCCAATAGAACCTAATACTACCCATTAAAACTCAATAAAACCGATTAAAACCCAATACATACCATTAAAACACAACAAAACTGAATAAAACTCAATAGAACCTATTAAAGCCCATTAAACTCATTAAAGCATAATAAAACCCTTTAAAGCCCAATAAAACCAATTAAAGCCTAATAGAACTCATTAAAGCCCATTAAAATCGAATAAAATCCAAAAGATTCATTAAAGTCTAATATAACCCTTTAAAGCCCAATAAAACCTATGAACACCCAATAAAACTCATTAAAGTCCACTAAAACCGATTTAAACTCAATAAAACTCATTAAAGCTCAATAAAGGCCACTCAAAACAAATAATTACAAATATGTTGCAGAAGTTAAGAATGTAAGACATGTGATCCTAAACAATCTGACTGGTGACAGATTTGCTAAACTGCAAGAGAGGAGAGAAGAAAATTCTCTTTCAAATCTGAAGAACTAAGATAGTCTTCAGATCTATCATGTCCCCGATCTAAAAGAATAAGCACTTAGCTATTTTTTTAAAAGAGCAAGTTGCATATGATTCAGATACTGTCTTTTAGAGCAGTCAAAGCATTAAATGAAATAATGCAACTTCAACGTATGTATTCATTTTATTTGTTGATCCATGCCATGTACCTAGTACTCTTCATTCGGGTCTTTTAATATTGATGTAGACAATAGGTTGATAATTTAGCCTCGGTAACAAAAATATATGCAATCAATAAATGAGTTGGCAAGCGATCACATATATTTTAGAGTAGGCATGTGACCTGGGCCGACCTTGACCACGTGCAGCCCGTGCCGTCGTACAAGGCATCAAAGCCTAAAGGGGCATCAAGTTGTAATCTATACTAGTTTTAGGTTTAATAATTTGGGAATTGGACAACTGAACTTTAAATATAAAAATAGGCTTAGTAGTGATGAATACTAAATACACATCATGAACCGGTTAACGCCATCATTCCAACAACTCAATCTAATTTCTATTGTTATTCAAAGTTCGACTATTTCGATTTTCAAGGCATGAAGTTCTCTTTCCAGCCGATTAACGGTCATGAAATTAGATTCGAGAAATCAAAGATGGAAATCTCGAATGACTTCTACTGTTGATTGAATTTAGCGAGTTGCTGTGTGAGTCAAATTATGATTTATGAATCTTTAAAACTTTTTGCAAAAAAAATCTAAATTTTTAACTGATTATTATAACGTTACGTCATGTGGTTGTGTGGGTTACTGACCTAATAGGCTAAGGCTAAGGGGCTTTTGCCATTTTGATAATGAGTCTTCCTCTTGCATATTGAAATATTAGAGAATTGAAATTTTCAATGCACATGAGCGCATCATTGTATCAACATAGCTGGAGCACACTGCACAACATTAACAACATAATGTGATATTGTCTTAATTATTGGACACTTGTTCTTTGCAATGCACAGTAACATAGATTATGAATTTTACAATTTATTATTGTTCATTTGACTTTTGTTTACTTTGAGGTTTGACATTAACACATTAGATTTATGGCCGTTTGATTTTTTTTTCATTAAGTTCTATATGGATAAAATTGTCTGTACGAATTAATCTGTTTGTATAGGTTGGAAATTTTTTTGTTTGAGAGTTTTTTCGTAGATGTAAGGATCGTTTTTTAGTTGGAAGGGACATGTTTGAAAAAAAAAGACTTGACTTTCTATATAAAGCTCCCATAGAAGCTTACTGAATAAGTCATTTTCTATTTTATTAAGCCACTACGAAACAGTCATATATAGTTAAGCGAATAAACTGTTAGTTCCATCAAGCTTATTAAGCTGCTAACATATAGGCCCTTAGCCTTTAGTCGTTAGACCTGTAACTTTTGAGATTTACTTTTTACTTACTATGACAGTAATTTGGATGTAATTTACTGTTTTAGTTAACTAATTATAGTTTTCCTTGTTTTTTAACTCCCATATATTGAAATAAAATTTCTATTTTGCTAATTTCAAATTTGGAAAAGAAAAAACCGGAAAAAAAGGAATCATAATTTTAATCCAAGATTTATCATTTTATTATTCTATATTTTGTATTTTGGATTTTGGTTTTTATGTCCCTGTAATTTTTCCTTGTAATTAATAAAAATCAACATGAGGATAAAACACTTAGCTTGAATAAGTTCTAAATTCTTAAAAAAATCGCATGTTTAATTATTTAATTGGCTTAAAAGAATAGACTTAGAAATATTTATTATTATTTTCACACGACATCAAAAATCTTAAAACCCACACTTTATGTGACTTATAGTATGAACAAATAAATCGCATGTAGTACAAGTCACACTCACACACAAATATATGTGACTTGCACGTGCTTCTTCCAACTCAGATGAGTTGTGCGGTAATTATCCCAAATTTTCTCCATTTGTGGATGCATACTTATACGAAAATTTCCAAGTCATGAGCTACAAGTTGCGTATATCATGTGTCAAAGCATTACAAAATTCAAACATTCAGGGTTGTTTGAGATTGCTTATTTAAAACAACTTATATTTTCTTACAAAAACATTTATCAACTTATTATAAGTCAGAAATGTTTAACTTTTTCAAAAACTTCTTATTACCGATTTGACACCGCTATAAGTTGTTTATCCAAACACTCAAAAGTGCTTATTATCGGTGCCACACCGGAATAAGTCAATAAATTATTTTTATAAGCAATCCCAAACATCCCCTAAATTGTATTTTTACCATATATATTTGAATTATTCAATTTTATTAAAATAAAACAGTCGAAATGTACTTTTACTTATAAACCATGAGAATTAACAGAAATATGTTCTTATTTCTTTTTCATCCTACTTATATTTTAAATTTTACGGTCAACGAAAAACAATAAGCTAAGGAGAAGAAGCAATTTATTTTGCATGTGGTACCTCTACTCTACCACAAGTGAAAGGACACCCAAATCAATAAATAACAAGAAAAGTAGGTATGTGTATTTATAGAAAAAAAAGGGTATATTCGCCATCCTGACGAACGTCTCCGTTGCACCAATCTCATTGTGTATGGCAAAAGGCGTATATATTTGAAGCTCATCGAACGATTGTTGGAGGGATTCCAGAAGAACAGAGTGCATAAATCCCAAAAAAACCATGAGATTGTGTGAGAATTCCTTTTCCTTAAATTGTATTTTGACCCCCACCATATGGTGCCATCCAACAATCCCAAATTCTAGTCAGCTTATATGAATTTACACTTTAAACCTCCTTGCCCGTAATATAGATCAACTACCAACTTCATATTTTTTTGTGAATCCAATTACATAAAATGAAAAAATTGATATGATTTCACTAAAATCTCCAATAAAGATTGCCAAATGCAGCATCTAGCTTCATGGTCAGATGCAAGCCAGGCACAGATGGAGTCATATGCGGGTATGTTGTCAGTCGTTTGGGCCATTGTACTTCGTTAGGTGAGTGGTTGCTGGCTACACTCGTCATTTAGCAAACTTGATGACCCACTTTACGGGAAGCTAGCTGGTGGTGTCCATGGCCCTCCATATGATCAATATCATGTGAGTTAATTAAGTTCTCATTTGGTACTTAAAAACGACTAATAATGGATGTGTTACTAGCTAGCTTTTTGGTGTTATATATATATATACACACATATATGTATATATATATATATATAGGGGCCCATTCAAGAGAGAACTTATTAGTTTGTGGTAACTGTGAGATCCAATCTCAACCACAAATCAACGGATAAATTAGGAAATTAATAATTATGGTAGTTTGAGTTAAAATTATAATTAGAGGACATTTTAGGTATTTTAAAAAAAAACTCTTCTCTCTCATCTCTCCGACCTCCAATCTCCGGCCTCCGGTGAACAAAAATCCGGCGGGTACCAAGTAATCACAAAGATACACGATGTGATACCCATTGTGATATATTGTGATACTCATTGTGATATACTGTGATACCATTTGAGTACCACTGTATATCACAATGGGTATCACATTATGTATCTTTGTGATTACTTGGTATTTGTCGGATTTTTGTTCACCGGAAGCCGGAGATTGGAGGTCGGAGAGATGAGAGATGAGAGAGAGAGAAGAGAGGAGAGAAAAGTCTTTTAAAAATACCTAAAATACCCTATAATTATAATTTTAACTCAAACTACCATAATTATTAATTTTCTAATTTATCCATTGATTTGTGATTGAGATTGAATTTCACAGTTACCACAAACTAATCAGTTTTATATATATATATATATATATATATATATATATGATGCATAATATGGTTACGATTAAGAGAGTAGCTAGAAAATGTGGTGGTTGAAGAAGAATAATGGTGGTGTCAGCTAGGATGCATGCAGGCAGGCTCTTGGTCCAACAATATGCATGCCATTGGATTTAAAACCTGTTTTTGAAGTAATTTTGCATAAGAGTTAATTAATTTGTGCAGGAAATGAATTGAAGGAGAAGGAAGATAAGAGTTCTGATAGCAGGTACCAACACTTATTTGATGACAGAGACCAAGGGACAAGATGGTATATGTATTAGTACCTTGGTAGCTTCATATCATATTCCTTTCTTAAATTTGCATCATCCAACATTACATGCCTCTATACTCCACTCGATTCAAACATATATGCATGCTTTTCTCTCTCTCTCTCTCTCTCTCTTTATATATATATATATATATATATGCATATTATAATGATAGACAAAGTTTGTAATTGAACTTTTAAAAATACATTGTACAAAATAAATAAAAAACACGATGTGGAGGATGTTTGGTTGGTTTTTCATTAAGACATCTATGAGAAAGTTGTCTTTATGGATTAATCTGTTTATACAAAGTGAAAATGTTTATGTATGGATTAATCAACCACTTTCTATATTATTAAACCACTATCAAATAATCATATATAAGCTAGGAATATTAAACTCGTGCGGTTGAGGAAATATAGAAGGAAAAGAGAAGGTAGAATTGTCATTTTCGATGGAAGATATTTGAAAGGGCTTTGAAAAATTGGCGCTTGGAGACCGTATCTTAGTTGGTACTCAGATTTCACGTATCTTTCAATCCTTATCTCTCATTACTCACACTTGTTATTTCCACTCTCTCACCAACATCATTCATTTATTGTCTATGCAATTTTAATAACTTTTCTTTATTTTAACAACTCTTGTCGTTATCATTTTTATTTCAAAATCGTTCTCGAGCTAAGAGCATCATGAGAATCAAATTACGTACACACGACAATCTGTTAGATGAGTGATTTAAGAGTTCATTGCATACGGAAATCTCAACCTATAAAAGGAAATGTAACTCTTTCATTACGATTTACAAACTTGAACTCTCGTTTGTTTATACAAGTAAAAGTGGTGAGTATGTGCTCAAACTTGTTGTGTGTAATTCATGAATCGGTTTTCGTTCAAGAAGCAAGTATGTGCTTCGTATTTTAGAAGTTCTTGTTTTAAGATTTTTGTGGAACGTGAGACGATACTTCTATAAGTATAAAGAATACATGGATTATAGATTTGGTTTATGTGGTATGTCGAAAATTATGGATGATGTTCCTATACTCGATTAATTATGGATTTGGTCCACGTGATTGCTAATTTTTTTTTATGTGAGGGTCCCTAAACCAAACAGCCGTCCACCAGCCTCCGTCAACTCGGGGGTAAAATGGTCTATTAGACTATTTGTCCTTTATACTTCATTATTTTTTATATATTGTATCATATAATACATGTAAATTCGCAGGACCACTAGTCCTTTCTTCTCGAGTCTCGCTCATTGACGACCATCATTGTCTACAAGAAAGCTCCTCAAAATTGATCTGAGCGGGAGGGTTTGGATATGGATTTGAGGTTGAAAGGATCTCCAAGTACCAAATCAGATCTAGATTCCACAAAGCAAAATCACACATTTGGATTATTGTCCACAAAGCAATATCACACGTTCACGCACGTCGTATATCTGTAGGGGTGTTCAAAAAACCTGAAAAACCGAGAAACCTTTTGAACCGAAACAAAAAAATGATAACTGGAAAATCCGAAAATCAAAAAACCGAAAAAACTAGGTATTTAGAGTTCGGTTTCGGTTTTGAATTTTAGGTATCCACGGGTACCCAAATCAAACAGGAGATAATGTATATATAATATATAATATATAATATTAAATATTTATATTATTAGTTTATTTATCAACCTAAAGTTAGATGAGTAAATCTTTTATGTTTGCTTCTAAGCATTACTGTGGATGATTAAATATGGCGACATGAAGTAGTGAAAGAGTCACATTAACCGAAAAATTGATGTTTTTAAACAATTAGACTTGTTTTAAATTGTAACGTTTTAATTATTTTTATTTATTTGTTGTGTAATTGTTTTAATGTTATATTTCAGTATCATTTTCATTTTGTAAATGAATTTTTTTTATAAATTCCGGTAACTCTGAACCGAACCGTGGGTAACCGTCTTATTTCGGTTCAGCTGAACCTACGGGGATCGAAGTCTAAGAAGATATCTAGACCCTTTATCAAATTTAATCTCAAACCCACCCATGATTCGCGCTTGCTACGGGGATCGATCTGATGCATATCATCATCCAAATGTGCATCTAAGGGTGAAGATACCTTCGTACGCTTCTCACATTAACTCTCATTTTCATTGGAACTTAACCCTTATATTATTAATTTATAATTATATATTTTTTATTTTTTAATATGAAAAAGAAAAAAATAAAAACATTATCGTCTTTTTACCTTTGAGTTAAATGGATCAACGAACTATGTTAGTGAAAGGAGCTCTAATCATTAAAAAAAATGACAACAGTGATCAAATTCATAAATAGGAAGTTACATTGTACACAATCATCTCATCTCAATCTTTCTAAAATATTAAATAGGTAATAAACTTTCAAATATTAGAACTCATCTACAAATAAGGTAGGTATACCGACTCAATATCCCAGTTAAATATATGTTCGCCTAACTGGCTCAACTCTGCTGATGAATATACGTTGGCATAACTGGTTCAACACCGCTAATAAATATACGTTGTCCCAACTGGCTCAACACCGCTGTTAGATATAATATTAGAGTAACATTTTTGAACAATAATCAAACAACCATACCAATATGCTATCCTTCCATAATAGAGATCATTTAATATCGTATGCATTTTAGTTCAAAAGTTTATCAGAAAACTCACAATGATCACGCTAATATGCTATATTCTTAACAAGTAATGAATTCTGATACCGAACACGTGAATTTGAATTAGATAGGCATGAGGAGGTGAACCCTCTTAAGTAGGTTTCCATATTTTCAAAGCTAGCCCCTCAAGAAAAGGTGAAACATATAAACAACCCCTAGACTTACAAATCTCTTTGAAAAACAAGGATATTACAAATGTCCAAAACTGTTACGTCTTTAAAGGCAACCAATTTTGCATATCCGACTCCTCCTTACGAGAGAAACTAATTAGAGACCTACACGACGGTGGGCTAAGTGGGCATCTTGGACAAGACACGACCTTTCTACTTTAGAAGAAAGGTATTATTAACCACACCTAAGGAGGGATGCAAGATATATTCTGAGAAAGTGCTACACTTGACAAACCATAAAGGGTCGGTCATAAAACATTTGTCTCTACATGCCTCTACTAATCCTTGAAGACATTTAGAAACATCTTTCTATGGATTTCGTTTTGCGCCTCCCCGTACCCAAAGAAGAGTGGATTCCGTATTCATAGTGGTTGATTGTTTCTCGAAAATGAGTCACTTTATAACTTGCAAGAAGATCGTTGATGCAAGCAATATAGCAAAACTTTTCTTCAAATAAGTGGTGTGACTACACAATGTTCTTAAGTCGATCACTTCCAATTGAGATACGAAGTTCCTTAGCCACTTTTAGATTACACTTTAGCCAATGTTTGAGACAACTCTAAAGAAAGTGGCACCGTTCACCCACAAACTGACGACTAAACGAAGTTACTAATCGGACTTTGGGGAATATGCGTGAAGCGTGTATGGTGACAAGACGAAGCAATGGGATGTGGCCTTAGCACAAATTGAATTTGCCTCTAATAGTGCATTTCACATCGCCACCAATCACTCTTCCTTCTCTTTGGTCTACCCATCACCCCTAAGGCATGTGATCGACCTGATCAAGCTACCCCGAGATCCCGGAGTTAGCATAGTGATGAGAAACATGGCTAAAGAGGTTCAAGCAACAAAACAAGTTGCCAAAGCTCAATTTGAAGCAACCAGATTGAAGAACAAAGAGGCGTTCGACAAACACAACCAATTTTTTTCATGAGGGAGACGAAGTGATGGTGTTCCTCCGAAAGAACGGTTCCCTGTCGGTACTTATGGAAATCTCCAGCGAAGAAAATATGGGCCATTCAGAATCACAAAGAAGATCACTGACAACATCTATGTCATTACTTTTCTCGAGTCATTGAACATTTCAGACATTTTCAACGTAGCTGATGTCTATGAGTATCATGCAGATGAACAATCACTTTAGAAGAGAAATCAAGATCGTGTTCTTCCAAAGTGGATGAGATAGATATAGAGAGACTTGCGATTATGATCAAGGACCAGCTCAAAATCACAAAGAGGCATAAACAACGTCTATCGCAACTTTCTACGTGACTAAAGTCGTTGGAAGTCTCGTCGAGCATTGGAATCAAGAACAGAAATAGTGGCTACCGCAGGTATCTACGAGACCAAACCCGCAAACAAATTTAGGCATGTGAATGGGGCAGGGATCCCAATACCCGTCCCCATCCTTGATCCCCCATATTTGTCCTTGTCCCCGTCCCCGCCGGGGATTATGATCACATCCCCATCCCCGTCCCCCAATGGGGAACGGGGATCCCCAATAGGGAAACATGGATTTTTTTATACAAAAAAGCTATACAATATTCACTATTTATTGAACTAGTAAAAACACTACCAAAATATTAAACTAAAACTTAAACGAGACTAAAAGTTTAAACTAATACTATCAAAGTTAACGTAAAGTACCAAAACTACATCGAGTAATAATCAAAACAAATCAAGTAATTAACTTGTTGTATTTTGACTTAGAATTCATAAAAATTTACATACTATCTACCATCCAAAAAACAACATTATCACTTCTTACTCGACATCTGCATCATATGTGATTGTTTTATCAAATGCTTTAGGCTCTCTATGTTTTTTATCTAAAAAAAGTAAGACAAGTTAGAAAAAATAAAAATACTTGTATGACTAAGAATTTAAATATTTTTTACCTTAAAGTTCTTTCCGTGACCAACTTTGAGTGCACATTAATGCTCCAACTGTTTGTGGGTGGATTCGACTATGTTGTCTTGTGATTTTGTTATCGCTCATGTTAAAAGCGGATTTAGAAGCTACTGTAGAAATTGGTATGACTAAAACGTATTTTGCAATCCTTTGGAGCATAGGAAACTTGGAGCCTTTGCATTTCCATCATATTAAGATGTCAAAGCCTTCTTCATTAGATAACACTTATCCAACCAAATAATCATCCAATTCACTTGTCTTCAAGACGTCATCATCACACACCATGGACTCAAAATCCATCTCCCATATAGGTTTGTTGGAAGTGAAATCATCTACATTTAAGGGACTAGCGGTACATTGTCCTTTTTGTGATGGTTTGCCGGCGTACTTCTTTTTCTACTCTTCAAACAACTCAACACATAGGTTGTGTATCCTTATAACCTCACTTTTTGCCTCATCACCATAGATTTTCGGAAAGAAATAGTTTATCAACTTCAACTTATATATAGGATCTAACACAATTGCTACACTCATAACCTCGTGTATGACACTCCAATATTTGTTGAATTTGATCAACATTAATGATGTCATTTCCCTAATAACATCATGATGATAATTTTTCCAACTCAACAAAGACATTTTAATTTCACAAATCAACGGGGAAGATGTTTGACATATGATATAATGTTCCCGAAGACTTTTCAGTCACACAATAAAATAACTTTAACTTTTCACAAACAATTGATGCCATTGCCCATTCATCTTCACTAGGCAATCAAACATAACTTCTCTTCTTGCTCAAACGACTAAAGACATCCTTATACTCTAAAGCAACATTTAACATAAATATACCGAATTCCACCTTGTCTTGCAACCAAGAACTAATTACTTTTCACATTTTATACTTATTTGTCGTGCATATAGTTTAAATTCTTGTACTCTCTTAGGAGAGTTTGTCCAAAATACAACACTATCCCTAACATTTTCAATAGTTTTCCCAATTATAGAAAATTCATTTTGCACAATAAGGTTAATTATATGTGCACAACATCGCATATGAAATATCTTCCCTTTTAACATTAACGATGAAGAAGAAAGAGTACATAAAAGCTTGTCGATTATTGCGTTATTTGTCGAGCAATTGTCAAGAGTCAAAGTTGACAGCTTTATGTCGACATTCCAATCGAGAAGACACTCCATCATAGCTTGTGATAATGTTTCGGCCGTGTATGGAGACGACACATGTATAAGCTGCATTAAACAAAATAAGAGATTGTTATCAATAAATTAATCCATGATATAAACTAGAGATACTACATTGGAGATTATTCTCTAATGATTCGATTTTGTAAACTCCATTTGCCATATATATAATGTGCCGTAATCGCCATGTATCCTTTCTTTTGGTTACTTGATGTCCACATATCTGAAGTTAAGGCAATCCTACTCGTCCACATATCGAAAGTTAAGGCAATCCTACTCTCATTCTCCTCCAAACACCTCAAAGTGTAACCTCTTTGTTTTTCATAAATCTTCATTGTGTCACTCTTTATTGTTACTCGATATGGTACCCTAAGTAAAGGATAAAAGTCGGAGACCTTCGGAATATTTCCAAAAACCATAGTGCTAGACAATAGAAAGCGGATAATCATGTATAATAATCATTTTAGCTAAGTCTTCCCTAGAAAGTTCAGCATTAAATGAATATTTACTCATTTTCCCTTTTCTTTTTGAAGCCTTTTGGTCCTGAACTAGGATATGTTGTCTAATATCTCTTGTAATTCTCCTTGGACAATTCTTAAAATGGTCCTTCAAATGTGTGGTTCGGTCGTTGGCTCTACCCATTAGTTGCTTATTGCAATAATTACACCTTACAAATCGTCTAATACCATCAACATACACTTCTTCAAAATGATTCCAAACAACCGACTTTGACCTTTTTGTGGTTGTTCGTTTCTCCTGTTAGTGTTATTCCCTACAGACATGCTTACGGATTTGTAAGTATCATCACCGGTTGTTTCTTGTTCCTTGTTTCCTTCCATCTCATCACCAAGTATGTTCTCATTTTCTGAAGGTTCCATCTAAAATTAAAAGGATTGTATGTGAATGGAAAACCATTAATGAGAATATATAATAAACTTACAAACCTAAAATCTAGATGAAATCTGAAAGTTACAACTATAATTTTACAAACCTAGATGAATTCAGGCTGACGGTGGCTAGAGGATGGAGGTGGAGAGCCGATAGTATAGGCTAAGGGCCAAACAAGGCTCTGGAAGAATGTAATTTGTTATCGATTTCGAACAAGGCTCTAGAAGATTGGAATCTGTTATCGTTTTTGAACTAGGCTCTAGAAGATTGTAATCTGTTATCGTTTTTGAACAAGGCTCTGGTTTCAAACAAGGCAGGCTTAAGGCTCGATTCGAAGGATTTAAGGAGGTGAAGTGGCGATTGGCGAACATGAGGAAGGGTTAAACTAATAAGTAATATGTATTTTGTATTTAATAATTAATATATAAAACGGGTATGAGACGGGACGGGGAGTGATATACCCGTCCTCAGCCTCATCTTTGGCTCGAACCAAACGGGGATCCCCGTCCCCATCCCCAAGACCCAGTTTCTTGGGGAATCCCTATCCCTGACCGAGGCAGGTGGACCGAGTTACCCGATGGATCGGAGCCTATTCCTATGCTTAGACAAGCTTGCTTAAGCTACTATTCAATTCCCTCAAAGCATTTATTTTTCCTATATTTTATTGCTTATTACTTACTTTCATAGTTTACCTAGAATTGCTTTTATCTAATTTTTGTGTTTATCTTTAAGCTAAGTTTAAACTTTAAACAGGGTTTATTGTTTTCATTATTTTTCAGATTATCAATTATAAAAGTTCTTCTCTTCGAGAGTTTCTCTTGAGCATTCTGAGTTTTACTGTTTGTAATACTCAATCATTAAACGGTTTAGACTTTTGTTGATCCTTTTACACTTCCTACTTCATCATCAACGAACAAACACATATGAACAAAAAAGACAACCAATTTTACTTATCATTTTGTTCTGCTAGGATAACATAACAAGATGTAAAACTGGATAAATTTAATAAGCATAATAAAGTAATTCTAAGGACTTAATTTAATTGATGATTTTACATATTAATGTTATAATATATAAATAAATAATCATATATAAATAAACAAACGAGACCATCGTTTATGTTCATTTATTTAACTAAATAAACAAAAAATATTTTCAAATTCCTTCATTTATTAAATGGACGAAATTCTTATAGAAGAATTCACGAACAATTCCTAAAATGCTCTACGTATTTACAGCACCAGAGACCGCACAAGTTTTTTTTTTAAATGTTAATTTTTTTTGGGGAGGCTAATGACACCCCTACCCCTTACTAATGCCACCCCTATCCCGTGTATAATCATTCTTTTTTTCTCTTTTTGTGTTTTTATCTTTTTGTTGTCTTTTTTTATACTAATATTCTTTAAATTATTTTTATTTTATTTTAAATATATTACTATTACAAAAATTATATATTATTCTATAAAAAAAATCATTATTAAAAAATACATCCACTAACCTTTCAAGGGTGCTCCAGGATAATTAGAAAATACAATAAATATTAACAAAAAAAAGTCTCTTGAA
>NW_020200634.1:62664-79479 GCF_001531365.2 Cynara cardunculus var. scolymus
TATATATATATATATATATATATAAAATATAAGTAAAGATAATAAAATTATAATATATATATATATATATATATTTATTTTTAAACTTTTACCTATGAATTTTGGTTCTAAAAAAGTTAAGAAACACAACTTAAATGACGTATCAGTTTTATTAAAAATACCAAAAAAAATTCAAAAAAATAAAAAATAAAAGGTTGGATCGCCCCTGGGGGCGATGGGACAGCCTGGATCGCCCCCTACGGCTAGGTCAAACCCAGTCTTCGAGGTGAACAATTATTTTCTTTTAAGAATTTTTTTTAAATTCAAATGTACGGATCTCCCCAAAAAAATACGAATCGCCCTTTGGGGAGATTTGGGTGGTCAAATACGCAAAACCTCTAAAACCCGGTTATTTTATGACAAAATGTTGTATAAAATGATTATTTTTATAAATTTCCTTATATAATACATGTGAAGTATACAAGGAGAGTATTAATATAATTATATAATATAATATAATTAATATATATATATATATATATTAAATAATAATAATAATAATTAAATATAATATATTATTAAATCGATTTGATGTTTTATGGATTTTAAATGAAAGTATAATTTTCAAAGACTCAACATCCAAATCTTTTAACAGTTTTAAATCTTAAAAAACGTTCTACAAATCAAACATCTTCTAAATTTCTTTTTTGTAACCTTTGTCACTTTCATATATCTCTTTTTGAACAATGATTAAGCTGTGTACGGAAATTTTATTTTATTTTTAGTAAAAATTAAGTTACTTATTATTTGATTAAAGTAAAATAATTTTATTAAATTATTTATAATAACAGAAACCCAACACAATAATTATATAAATTATGGGCTTTTCTTCATAAAGCTGACTTTCCATATGTGCCTTCTTTTTTGTGCCAAACGAATAGCATCTGATCACGTGAACGACACATGTAAGCTCAGCCTGTCAGAGACCCTGCCGGTGCCACCGTTCATGAAATTGCCATCTCATGCACCATCGTCTCCACAATCTCACCTTCTATCTCCCTCACTATCTCCTCCACGTCTCTTTCAAACGCCGTCGACAGCACCCGCCGCATGCTCCGCCCGATATCCCTCTCGATCAACCCGTCTATATCTTCTGATACCTCACAATTGGCACCTGCCGGTATACTTTTCATCCTTTCACATAATTTTCCGATCAACTCCGACCCACACATCCCACATGAATATTCCGGTGTTCTTGGCTTCACATTAAAGTAAGGCTTCACGATTTCCACCAGAAACTCGTCTACTAATTCAAATACCATCCTTCGTTCGGCGGTGGCAGTGGCGGTGGCGGTGGGGTAGTAGAGCTTTTCGAGTTGGTGGAAGATTGAAGGGTGAAGAGGGTGAGAAGGGGAGTACCATTTGGCGATGGAGATCGGGGTGGTGCTGTGGATTCCACAGTGGTTGATGATTCTTGAAATGTAGTCGTCAAAGTGATCGGAAAAACGGTGCCCGGTGGTGGCGGAGGATGAGGTGGCAGCATTGGAATCTTGGACGGAAAGCTTGAGAGTATGAGTGGCATTTGAATTGTACGATGGGTTCAGACTGCTAGGTAACTGCGTCATGCTCACTAAGGACACCTGCAAAATCAAATATTCCACAAACCCACAAGTTAAACCAATAAGCAAACCCCATTTCAAGATAATTGTCAATTTGATTACGTCAAAAAAGAAAAAAATAAATCTTTATAAATTATATAATAAAATAATAAATCATTGGTCTTATTACGTAAATATACCTTTATCTTGAAAATTTGAAACTGTTGTTTTTTTTTGAGAAATGGACACATTTAAACACAAATAATAATCTAATTTCTTGACCAAAAAAAATCATTCAAAAATTAAAATGGTACAAATACCACTGCAGTTACAAACTATTTTTAGACTTTAATTTTGGTGTACGCTTTTGCAGACATTTTTTTTTATCAATTTACTGTACATATAGATATAAAAATATATTGTACACAAAACCCTAACACACATACTTCAGTGTGTTTTTTCAAATTTTATATGCAATTTCGGTGTTCAAAATATACTTAGAAAAATAAAAATGTTAAAAACCTTAATTAATTGAAAATCTTTAAGGAAAAAAATTAGGGTAATTATTTTCAAGAAACCAAGAAATGGATTTTTGTTTATATTTTTAATTAAATTTATTAGGGAATGGAGTTTTATTTCCAAAAAGATGTCATAATTAGGAATATAAAGATAAAAAACTGATGACATCAAAGTTAATGATACAAGGACATGTACCTGCTTTTGAGGTAATCTTGTTGGTGAGGAAGACGATGTCATCTCTTTCTTGAAAGAAAGGAACTTTGTTGAGTTTGTCACACTTACGACATGATTCGGTAATGGAGTTGACTTCTTCTTATTGATCTTGTTCACAAACACCTCATCCTGCGGATGTATCTTCTTCAATCTCAAATCGTATCGTTCACTTGCGATTCTCTTACATTTTTTATCTCTCACCGTAGCTTTGCCCACCTTCGCCAATGGAGTTTGATGGAGTACTGGTGCTGTTTCCGGCTTTGGCTGTGTGTATGAAATGGGTCTGTTGAGATTGTTGTTGATGTCCAACAATCTGAGCTTTGGTGAGCTCGAAAACGGTATCGAGTCATCTCGTTTTGTTTTTGCTGCCGGCAATGGTGGGGGTGGTGATGGTGGTTGTTTCTTTGGTTTGAGCAAAACAAGATTCGAATCTCTTCTCTGCTCGTTATTTAATCTTGTCGCCGGCGACATGGTGTTTGTGATGTCTGTACCTAGTCGCCGGCTGATTCTTTCCCTTACCTGGTTTGCAATCTGTTTTGCGTACTGACTTGAACGCTCGTCGTCTTGCCGGTTGACCAGAAGTTCCGATCTCCGCCGCGCCATTTTCATCTGCAACGACTCGTGTTCTTGACCCCTACTACAAGTGTTGCAGTTCTCTTTGTCGATTTGGAGCGAAAGCCGATGGTGGTAATCGTTATCCGTTGACCGCCTGCTGGCAGTTGATATTCTGGGAGTCACCGGTAATGAACGACTGCGATGGTGGGAGTTCACCGGAGTGGAGGATGATGATGGTCTCGGAGACGAGTATTCTGGGAGAAGATCAAGACCCATTAATCTAGCAACTAGATTAGGTGTTTTAGTACCAGGAGAGCTGCTACATTCTGAAGATAAATCGTCGGTGAATCTTGATCGTTTGGTTTTGATTTGAATACCACCCATCTGCATTAAATTAAAATTAACCAACTTTACGACGGATCCAATGATCGTAGATTATATGATTAAATATTCAAAATATTAATTAAAGATCAACTTACTGGGACATTGAAGTTTGTTTGTTCCTTCTCCTTTAACGACGATGGTGGTGGAGCGACCTCCACCACGGATTCCGGCGACTGCAAGCTGTTCCTCGGTGCTTCTACGCCTGCAACATCGATTACTTAATTAATCGCTGTAAATGAATTCTAAAAAACATACAAAGTTTTATGAATTTTTAGATAGAGAGAACATACCTTGAAGAGCAACATTAGATTGTTGTGGGCTATTAATGGCGGATTCAGACATGAAAGACGGATGATGGAAACGAAACTGATGATTTTGAATATCAAACAGGTTAAAAATGGCACTCATGCAACCAGAAGACGAATTGTTTCTCTCTCTTCTAGTTTTTCTGTTCACACCACCGCTGCCATCTCCGCCACCGCCAGCCTTGTACAACCACTCTCTTCCCATACTCGAACTTGGTTAATTAATTAATTAATCAAGATCAAAACAAAAACCATGAAAACGATTTAAGAGCTTGAATCCATTTCTGCCATTATCATCCAACTAAACTGTTTCTGTATCTCACGGAAAAACACACATCGGGAATTGAAAAAAAGGGAGCAAAAAGAGGAAAGATGACGAACTGGGTATGCCCTTTTTGCAGCTTTAATCTCTCTCTCTCTGTTTTACTGAAAGAGATGAAAAATGGCGGATGGTGCTTTGCTTCCTTTCTCTTGTTCCTTCGTGACTCTGTTTTTAAAACTACGAGGTGGATGGTGATGGTGATGGTGATGGTGGGGGTGGGGTTTAATTTAAATTAGTTAGTTTACTGGGGATCCGAACCCATATACCCGTTTTAGTTTTGAATTGGACTACTGACGTATTTATTGCTGGCTTATTATTCGGTATTCCAACTTTTTGACCCTCTTCCTTCTCTTCAAAACCTTAATTTTTTCTATTTTATTAATAATAAAACCAAAACTTGATTTTTTTTAATTTCGTTCAAAAATTTGTACTTCTCTTAAAGATTATTTTCGACGTTTAATCAAATGACTATTAGTGTTGGGATTCTTTTCAAATTAATGAATTCTTTTGTTTTTACCGGTGACGAACGAAGAAGTGAGAATTTTTAACGATTCTCAAGAGATGGTTTAAATTAAGGGAGTGTTTGTGGTTCATAGAATGGAATTTGAGGAGGAATTGGAATTCATCAAAGAAATTTGGCTTTGAATGATTTTGAATTGAATTTGATCATGTGTTTGGTTGGTAGGAATTCGAAAGAATTCTCTCAAAAAAATTGGAACAATCATCTTTGTTCAGACTATCACACTCATTGCCCCGCCCACACCCTACCAACAACCATGTTACTATTGTCGTCATAACTATCACCCCGCCTTACCCCATACCTAGACCCTGCCCCACCCCTTGCTCCATATGTGGGGGATTGTTGGGGGCAAGGCGGTGGGGGTGGGCTAGAGGCGGGCAGTGGGTGATAGGGTGGTAATTGTGACGACTAAAGTTGTAGGATGGTGGTTAGCAGTGGGTTGGAGTAGAGTAAGGTGGGGCGGGTGGGGACGGGGCAGGATGGTAGGGTGGGTAGGGGTTTAGGCGGCGGAGTGGTATTTGTGACGATGATAGTGGTGGGATATTGGTCGGGTGGTTGGGCCCTGGGAGTGGGTGGGTATGACGACAACATTAGTGGTATGATGTTTAGTGGTGGGTTGGGTTGGGTTGGGTTGGGGTAGGGTGGGGTGTGGGTGAGTGGCGGTTGTGAAGGCGAAAATAGTGGTGGGGGTGGGGGGTTAGGTTTGGGGCGGTGATACAGGATGGTAGCTGTGACAACGACAGTGGGTGGGATGGTGGTTATGTGGTTAGGAGTGAATGAGTATGACGGCGATAGCAGTGACATGGTGGTTAGTGGTGGGTTGGGGTAGGGTGGAGTGGTGGTGAATGGTAGTTGTAACGACGACAATAATGGTGTGGTGGTGGGGGTTAGGTTAAGGGTGTGACAATAGCAATAGTAGTATGGTCGTAGTAAGGATATGCAGTGAGTGATCGAGGAATGGGTAGGTGTAATGACAACAGTAGTGGCATGATGGTTAGTGGTAGGGTAGGGGTGGGTGGCGGCGACAGTACTGGTGGGGGGGGGGTAGGGGTGGGACATGACGAACGATAGTAGCATGGTCATGGTGGGTGATGATGTAATTCAATTGCTTCCATTATGCCAAGAAATGATGAATTCATCAATCTATGGAATTCAATGGAATTTGAAGGACTTCATCTATTTCAAGAAATGAACCAAACAAATGAATTAGAATTTGGTCTAAAGAATTTGTCATTTCAATCCCATCAAATTCTTTCAAATTCTGTGAACCAAACGGATAGTAAGTTTATACAAAATGAAAATTGAAGAAACAATTATTAATTGGGTAAGGTAAACCTATCCAAATTCTAACATTTGTATTTGAATATTCTAAATTATAACAACAATGTTGTTCTTATTTTGAACATTATAATTAAACTATTTTTACAATTTTGAAATTCGATAAATTTTGTCTTCAATATATATCTTATAATTTTCTGTTTCTATAAAATATCTTTTAAATAAAAGATTTGTTTGGTGTTAGGCCATGGCTATGAATTTGGTAAATGTTTCTTATTGAAAACGGTGCATACCCAATTTCTTAATCTTTAATTCGTTATTGTAACTAAAAAAATCAAGATTCTGTTTGATTTTGAAAATAAATTTAATATAAATTTGTATTTAGTTTTAAACAAATATGCTTCTAATCTCATTAACCATGTATCGATCTAGCCGTTATACATCACATGCTATTCAAATTAAGTCTCTGCATGTGCATATATGTTATTGTGTAAGTTTATATATATTTAACATATACACATATATAGGATTGAGTTCACGTAAGACCATCATGTTTTTGTAGTACCCGTGAGACAACTTTTTTTACACTTGAAATTTCACAGTGAAACGATGTGAAGGTAATCTTCACAGTGTTTTTGTTGTGAAGGTTCGACTTTTATTTACCTTCACAGCGTTTTGCTGTGAAGTTTCAAGTGTAAAAAGTGGTCTCATGGGTCTCACAAAAATAGCATAGTCTTACGTGATCCCAAGTCTATATATATATACGGTTGGGTTCACGCGAGACCAAGGGTTTTTCGTGAGACCCGTAAGACCAATTTCTGTTCATTGATCAACTTTATAAGCTAATGGTCTAAAGTTGTACGGTGGCAATTTTGTAATTGTGAATGTTTAGATTGTAGATCTAATCCAAGAGTTGAGAATTGGTCTTACGAGTCTCACGAAAAACCCTTGGTCTCACGTGATCCCAAGTCTCTCTCTCTCTCTCTCTCTATATATATATATATATATATATATATACGTAATAAATAAGTAACTTTGGGGACACGTGTCATGTTTCTGTGCGGCGGTTATTGATTTTTCCCGCCTAAACATATATCAAGACACGATTTTCACTTACGGTTCAAATAGGTCTATTTAAGTGATATCTGTCCCTCTACACGTTTATTTTTCTGTTTTCGTGGTTTAAGTTGAATTTAAGTCTGAAGACAGCATAACTCTGTAAAAATTCAGAGTTGTAAGTCTGAATTTAAATCTGGAGTGGTTATCAAAACCGGGTTTAAAATTTCAAATTCGGATTTTTGAAACATTTTTCACAAAGCAATATTACCCGGGAAAAAAAAATTCCAAACTGACCTGGCAGCTCGACCCCAGCCTAGGGCTCTGCCCCTTGGACCCTGCTATGGGCTGCCGCCCCTTGGACCCCGCCACCGGGGGAGCTGCCCCAGGAACCCTTTCGTTAGGAGTTTCGCCCCTAAATCAAAATAAACTCAAACAAGTGTGCACTCCGCACCTACCTTACCTGTTCGATATTTATCATGATTACATTGGTAAACAATTTAATCTCATTACACTTAAATGACATTAGTACAAATCACCAACATGAAGTCAGAAGATATTGGTTATTTCTCAGACTTACAATATAACTCTGAATTGTTTTGTTCCAAACTTAGTTATATAGTTTATTCCCAGACTTAGAATACAACTCTAAACTTTTCTTCAGAGTTGAATTTCAGAGTTACGTTTCTGAGTTAAAAGAAGTCAAAATTCTTGTGACTCAGAGTTATGCTCGTAGATACTTTCTATACTTAGAAGACAACTTTGAATTCCTTTTATTTAGAGTTAACTCCACAGTAATTTTTCAGCCTAACAATAGAACTTTGAATTCTTGTATTTCAGAGTAAATGTTCAAAGTTTTCTTTCAGAGTTAATGTCCATTGTTTTTCTCATTTAAAATACCTCGTGTAATACACGGGGTCGAACCTAGTATATATATATATATATATATATATATATAAAGAAAATTTGTTTTTTATTCTTACTGATTAAACCATCTCTCAAGATAAAAGAAAAAATCAAAGCATTTGTCAGCACTGCTATTTTATCATCAAAAGGATCAACCTCATTCAAAAGCTAGTCGTGATCTTGATATTTGTCACTCTTTTAAATCATTGTAGTAGCTTGTGCATATAACGATAAAGTACGCTTCATATTGAACGATCACATCTAACCTTATCTCGGAGTAGTTGTATCTGGTGACGACCCTCATGTTTAAAAAAGCTCACTATGTGTTTTCATTACAAAAAGATCATGGAACATGCACTAGCAATGTTACATTATTACATGCATACTAATAGTTATTCTTACTTTAACTAGAAAACACAACAAAAAGGAATCTAGTAAACGTTATTTGAACATTTCTAGTAATGCAACCTCTACTTGTATGTGCGTCTTGGTATCGTGATACATACATCATGCATGGTGTAGCAAACGTTATTTGGCTACTTATGTTACTTAAATCTTTGATAAGATCATGACGTGTGTGAACATATAAATTAGAATGTCTTAATGACTTTTGTTTGTTCAATAATATTCGTCTTAATGGTTTGAAACTTATAGAATTGATCTAAGCAATTAAATAAGCTTTGAGACCTTGGTATCAAATTCAAATCCTACAAGTAATTAATACTTTTATATATATGTATGTATATGTGTGTGTGTGTGAGAGAGAAAGAGAGAGATTGGTGATAGTTAATTGAGAAATAATTATGGATTGGTTAGGAGTATTAATGAAACGGGTCGGGTCATAGGGTGTTATAGTTATATTAAGATGAATTGGATTAGGCTAACCTTTTTTCTTCTTTTTCCCTTGTCGTGTTGGTTCAATAGTCCAAGTTTGCATGGAGCCCATCACCTGTGGTCTACCTACCTACCAATAATGGTTTTCCCTTTATTTATTTATTTATTTAAAAATACAGATATATGGTGATTTATCTGAAAATATTTTTCATTTGCCAAAATATTTCTTTTTCAAAATGGTGCTTTTAAATCAAGTTCCAGCCTTTTCCTTTTCTTCTTCCAAATAGATAAAAGCAATCACTAAATTCCATGGAATTCTTTTTGATATATATTAAATGGATAAATTAGTAACTAATATTTTTGGTAATTTAACTTGAAATTATAATTAAATGGTATTTTAGGTATTTTGAATTTTTTATCTCTCTCTCTCTCTATCTCTCTTCGGCCTCCGACGAAACACCATATGATACTCAAAATACACCAAGATACACAATGTAATACTCAAAATACATATAATGTAATACCCAAAACACACCAAGTAAATTTTGAGACCACTGTGATATCAATTGTGGTACCACTGTGATATCAGTTGTGGTACCACGGTGATACCAATTGTGATACCAATTGTGGCCGGAAATAGGGGAAGGGAGATAGGTAGTGGTGGGGGGTCATAGGGACAAAGATGAGGCTAGTTGTCGGGAATGCTTACAGGTGAGTGTTTAGTGGTCGATCATCGGAGATGTCATCTTGGTCATACAAGATGACCGGAGGAGGTCACCGGAGTGGTGGTAGGTGCTAGAGAAGGGCACTGGATTTGGTCCTTGTGCGTCCGTGTGTGTGTATATATATACATATATTAAAATAATTAAACTAATTAAAGTAAATTGGAATATTAAACTAATTAAAGTAAATTGAATAATCAATACAATTTACTAATTTATCTTTTTTTTAGTAAATAACATTAATTATCTAAAATGATTGGCTCATATTAGACCTCACAGTTACCATAAACTATCTAGTTTTCATTTGATTAGGGCCCTTATAGGAGTGGGTTCTTTTGTTAATCCAATATATGGTATTAACTTTGTGAACCCATCACAACCTTATGAATGAGATTAATCATGGCACAATTAATTTTAAGTTTCACTATTAAATTAAAAAACATAGGTGAACATTAGGGACAAGGGGTATTTCTGGAACATATATCAAATATATCGCTGCCATCAGTTAAGGCCCGTTAATTTCTCCTTCTTGCAATCGAAACCGTCTCCACTCTCCAATCTCGTCTTCGACTACCACTTCACTGTAATCCGGTTCATGATCGAGTTCCAAAACAACAGCGGATTTGGGAGGATTTGGCTGCAATAACAACCAATTAAGAGGTAAAGTAATAATTTCTAAGGTTAGGGTTGTCGATCATGTATTTAACCTCTATAAAGTATTGATTGTCGATCACCAGTGAGGTAGAAAAGCGAGAGAACAATGATAAAACCATCTTTCTCAAACTTCAAGAACACAATCGACAACCCAGTCGATGTGGATGCAAAAATTCAAATGGGCAATTCAATTGAGGTTGAGAGCTTGAATAAAAGGGGGAAAAAGATGATTGGTAGCAATTTATTATCACTCGATGAACCCGAAGGTATAATATTTGAATGGTGAATTCTAATTTTACAATTGTTATTCTTTTGAAGAAAATTCTTCTGTTCAAGATATTCATAACTGATTCTTAGGACCCGAATATAATGCATTTGTTTTTGAAAAACATCCTATTCAACCTTAAAACTTTGGCTTGGTAGCTAAAGGTGCATATGTTCTATATGAAAATTGTTGTCAATTCAAGCTTGTCTGTTCATAGATGGACACTTTTTCCAATGTTCATAAGAGAATATTGATAATGAGGGAGCAGTGTTCCCTAATCTTCGTAAAAGTACCTCGTGTAGGGATCCATGTTCATAAGAGATCTACGTATCAACTCTTATCATATACAAACAATCTTCATAGGTGAACATTGTGTCAATGCAATTCCTATATAGGCTTTCACCTATCGACAACAGTATCATTCAGTGATATCCTTCACATGATAATCAATTTCATTCATCATAATGAGCTCATTATCGGAAGGCGTTAATCTGTCAATAGTTGTTCATTAGTATTATGATATGCTAAATGCTAAGTCGGCAGTTTAATTTAGAACTTCTTTTAGGTGGCTGATAGAGCCTTGATATATGTGAAATAATGTGGTCACTTCAAATTTGTTTGTTCGTAGACGAGTACTTATCACACAGAGCTAACATAACAGTGCTCAACCTATGTTCATGAGAGAACATTGTGCATGATGAAAAAGTGTTCTCCAATGTTCATAATAGAATAGTGTGTAACAACTCGTTCCATATGAACCATGAGCACAAGAAAATATTGAATGAAATTTGATCACATACGAACCATGATCATAAGAGAAAAAATTTCATGAAATCTCACCATATATTAACAGTTGTCATAAGAGACCACTGAATAAATGTATTATGGATATAGGCTTTCACCTATGAAACCCATAATCATTCATTGGCATCCTTTCATATGAGATAAAGTATCATTAATTCTGTGCATTAAAATGCAGTACCATTTGCTTTATAGGTTGTTTTTAAAAATAAGACATACAACAATTACTGATATTTGCTCTCCCCAGCCATTTCGGGTTAAGAAGATGTCAAAGCGCCTTTATCTCTATAAGAACGTCGCGTTCCGAGATGTGAAGTGGAGAGAAGGGATGTCATAATTAGGTTTTTGAATAAGACGACCTTTTTTATTTTGCATTTTTTACATACTAAAAAAATATGAAGAACGGAAGGTATGAAGTTTTTTATCATCCTGACGTCAAACTATTTTTCCGCAGGACCTCTCCTACAATATCGTCACGTTATAAATTTAAAACGTATTACTAAGACAATTATCAAACTTGTGACATATTATTCTCATCAAACATTAATACTTGTCCTCAATCCCGATACAACTTCCTGGTTTTCAAACCCATATTTATTAACTTTTCTTATTTTATTATTAATTTTAAAAAAGAATATATTTTATTTTAAATATTAACTTTTCTTATTTAATTATTAATTTTTAAAGAAAAAAAAGTACATTTTATTTTGTAGGTGTTGGGTTGTTTGGTAAAATCATTTAAGTTTTGGTTATGATTTTGATGGGATGCACAAAAATCGTTAGGTCAACATTTAACTTTGTAAATTTACTATGTGTCCGTTGCTATTAAAGGAATTTTACTATTTGACCTTGATGGTTTTTGGTCAACATTTCACTTTCCAAAATTACATATATAACCTTCTTAATTTCTAGCTATGTGATGTGAGTAATTAAATTTACTTCAATTTCCTAACTAAATTAACCAATAATATATTACTATAAAAAAACCATCTTCTAAATGTGTATTTACTAAAACACCCTTGTTGTAATTATGAAAATCTATCAACTATATAAACAAACACTTTTATATTCAAATTTTCTATATTTACATGTGAATATTGGAGATATGAATGCAATCTTGACAAAAATAAAATAAAATAAAACCAATTAATTGAGATTGAGATGTTTATAGAAATGATAAGAGCTTGGTTTAGATATTTAATAAAGATTATTAGAGTTCATTTATTATGATCGACATTTCGAGACGATATGACGATTGAGATTAATTTATATAGTTTGTGTTAATGGTTAGGTTTCTAAAAATTAAAACAAAAAAATAAATTGATAGATTTTTGGTAATTACTTTGTAACAACAGGTTTTTATTCTTTATGCTATAAAATACTAAAATCATTTCAACCACAAAGGTGATGTCTGATTGGTTTGAACTTGGTTCCAAAGGTCAAAAGTGTCTGGAGATCCCAGGTTTAAATCCAAGATAACAAAAATCCCCTTGTGGCCACGGAGGTTCAAATGAGGTGACCCTGGGATACCTGCAAAGCAGGTGGTCGCTCTGAGATTAATCAGCTCGCATAACTGGTTGGATATCCAGGTTAATAAAAAAAGAAAAAAACTAAAATCATTTCACGACCAAAAAACTATTAATCACAGATTCACCAGGTCCAGGAATATTGGATCAAGAAAATGGGCTAAGCCCAATTAATGTTGTCATTGGTTGGCCCAACTCCATGTCTTTACTATAATTCTATAATAAATTTTTGAGGAAGATTCATTTGCTATCAATTTTATTTTGTTTTTTTATTTTTGCATAAGGATAAAATAGTCATTTTCGTTGCTTAAATTTCTTATTTAGAGGGTGTTTGAGATTGTTTGATTAAAATAATTTATGGTTTTTTTTTGTTTGTAAAAGTGCTTAGGGGCTGTTTGTTTGGCTCTTAATGGTTACATTAAGAGCCAACCTCTTAATCGGTAAGAGGTTAAGTCTGTTTGGCAAAAAAAAAAACAACTCTCTTAATGATTACAATAACCTCTTAACCATTTTGCATCCACTACCTCACTATACCATTCAGATGTTCATTTTTCCAACTATGTCATCCCTTCTTCACATCCATCCCCCTCCATCACCGTCTTCCCCCCCCCCTCGTCGGTCTTCCATAACTACCAACAGCACACATCGCTTCTTCTTCACAGCCCCTCCCCCCATGTCGCTGGTCTTCAAATCCCAGCCCCTCCCCCCACGTCGCCAGACTTCAAATCCCAACCCCTCCCCCCACGTCGCTGGTCTTCCAGCAGGTCGTCGCTCGTCGCCGCCTCTTCCAGCAGGTCATCGCTCGTCGCCGCCTCGTCGCTCGTCGCCGCCTCTTCCAGCAGGTCGTCGCCGTCGCCGTCTCCGCCTCTTCCAGCAAGTCGTCACTCGTCGCCGCCTCTTCCTCTCATGTTTGTAACAATGTTAATTTCAGTTTCTTCAAGCTGCTTTACGAAATGGGATCTCTCGGTTTCTTGATCTTGCATAAATCTAGGGTTTGGTTTAGGGAATTTATCATTTTTCTTTAGAAATTGATGGTGATTATTGTTTATTTTATGTTTGTAACAATGTTAATGATGATTGGATTACCGATATTTTGCAATTTCTTGAGGATTTGATACTGATATGAAGAAACATCATCTTTGGTAATTGTATGTTGGTTTATTCAGTACTAAATCATAACTAGGGTTAAAATGGTAATTTGCTGTCATTCAGAGAACAATTACCAAACAACCTTGTTTCATTCAACACTTAACCATTCTGATCCTCTTAGCCATTCTAACCTCTTAACTATTCTGAACTAAATCATTCAGCAACTGCCAAACAGCCCCTTATTAAATTATATAGTGTTAAACCGGAATTCTATGAAAAGTATTTGGATTAGCTTATGACGNTATTCTTCTCTTTCTCCAAAATTTTCCTTTCAGCATTCAAATTCTTTTCCACTTCTAAAACCTTTTCTTTCTCTAAATTCAGAACCTTTCTTAGCTCAATCATGTCGTTTTCAGAGTTATGAGATTTATCTGTTAAGTCATCAGATTTAGAAAGCTTTCTACCTGAAGAATTTCATTCAGCTCTCAATTCACTCTGAACTTCTTGGAGTTTGTGAAATAGATCTTTATTAGACTTAGGGGCTGTTTGTTTGGCTCTTAATGGTTACATTAAGAGCCAACCTCTTAATCGGTAAGAGGTCAAGGTTGTTTGGGAAAAAAAATGGCTCTGAATGGTTACATTTTCCCTCTTAACCATTTTGCATCAAAGGGGTCTCTAAACCATTCAGACTTCTTTTTTTCCATATTTGCCCTCTCTCCCAACATTCCTCACACATCGCTCACAGCCCCTCCCCCCACGTCGCCGGTCTTCAAATCCCTCCCCCAACCCTACGTCGCCGGTCTTCAAATACCTCCCCCCACCCCACGTCATCGGTCTTCAAATCCCTCCCCCACCCCACGTCGCCCGTCTTCAAATCGCTCCCCCAACCCTACGATCGTCGGTCTTCTTCTTCCAGCAGGTCTCACGTCGCCTTCTTCCAGTAGGTCTGTCGTCGCCGCCTCACGTCGCCGCAACTCGTAGCCGCCTCACGTCGCCGTCTCCGCCTTCTTCCAGCAGGTCTCACGTCGCATCCTCTCCTCTCATGTTTGTAACAATGTTAATTTCAGTTTCTTCCAGCAGGTCTCGGTTTCTTGATCTTGCATAAATCTAGGGTTTGGTTTAGGGAATTTATCATTTTTCTTTGGAAATTGATGGTGTTTATTGCTTATTTCATGTTTGTAACAATGTTAATGATGATTGGATTACCGACATTTTACAATTTCTTGAGATTTGATACTGATATGAAGAAACATCATCTTTGGTAATTGTATGTTGGTTTATTCAATACTAWATCATAACTAGGGTTAAAATGGTAATTTGCTGTCATTCAGAGAACAATTACCAAACAACCTTGTTTCATTCAGCACTTAACCATTCTGATCCTCTTAGCCATTCTAACCTCTTAACTATTCTGAACTAAATCATTCAGCAACTGCCAAACAGCCCCTTATTAAATTATATAGTGTTAAACCGGAATTCTATGAAAAGTATTTGGATTAGCTTATGACGATAACAATCTGATAACTTGTTTTTTATTGTTTGACAAATTTTGTTTATACACGTAAAATGATCAAAAAGAACATTTTTCCATATTATTGACTTATTTGTTTTTTTAACATATAACAGTTTATTTTTCATCATTTATATTAATATCTTTGACATAAATTTATATCAATAATATTAATAATTTATAACAAAAAAAAAATACTAACTTAAAAAAAAAATTATACCAATAACATTAACTTCACTCCAATGTTTTTCAGAAGCATCTGTTGCAAGGACTAAATTGTCATTTTCTTTTGGTAATTGTAGTTTTGGTAGTGATTTACAATACTCTTTTATCTTTATTACTTGGTTTTCTAAACCTTTATCAAAATTAAAAAAATTATCTTTCTTTAGTAAATCTTGGAAGTGTTCTCTTAATACGGCCAAATTTTTAATAAAGTCAGACGCATAATTAAGTATTCCTAAAAAACTTTGTACTTGTTTTTTATCTACTAATTTATCAGGAAATGAATTGATTTTTTTCTAAGATGTAGCTTTGGAGTTCTATTCCTTTACCATCAATTTTCATTCCTAAAAATTCTATCTGATCCTGTATTAATTTTTTTTTCTTTTCGGATAAAGCCAATCCATTTTTTATACATAATTTTATAAATATATCTAGGTGTTTTAAATGTGACTCTATATCATTGGATAATATTAAAACATCATCATATACAAAAATAAAATCATAATCTTTAAAAATACTATCCATTTTTCTTTGAAATATTTTGAGGGGCATTTTTTAATCTAAATGACATAATAAGCCACTCATATTGATCTTGGGATGTAGAAAAGGTTGTGTAAGATATATTATCAGGATACATTTTTATTTGTCAAAATCCGTTTTTATAATCAAATTTTGAAAATATCTTTTTTTTTTTTGTAAGGGTGTCCGGGCCAAAGCCCGACTAATCCCCTGCAAATTTGGAGGCTAAACATGGCTCCACTTAAATGTCGCCAACACTACCCTCCCAGGGGTCGAACTCAGGTTCATGACTATGTCATGCCCAAGCCTTTACCACTAGGCTGGAAGGTCTTTGACAAATATCTTTTTATTTGTGGTCTAATTTATCAAGCTTTCTATATGTGGTAAAAAATGGCTATCAAATATAGTATTATCATTTAACTTTTTATAATTTATTACCATTCTAATTTTTTCTCTAGCCATTTCTGCATGTTTTTTTTACCATAAATGCTGGAGAGCTATGAGAACTATGAATTATTCTTATTAAATTAAGATCTAACAATTCTTTAATCTGTATTGTGAATTCTTTTCGGTCTTCAGGATTATATCTCATTGGTTTGACCATAATCTCTTTCTCTTTATCTTTCATTTCTAATTTGGCTATAATCTGGTTTTTATCCCAAAATTGTAACCGGTTCTTTCGTTAACATTGTTTTAATCTTTGTTTTAAATTTTCAATATCTGAAACAAATTTTCTTAAATTTGCTTGACAATCTAAAATTTCTTTTGGTTGGTATTTTAATAATGGCGTTCTTTGGGAAAAATCGGTTTTGAAGTATATCCTATATCACCATGTTGGGTTATGCGTTTTTTAAAGACGATTGACAAGTTTTTGCGAAATACTCTTTTTAATCCGTCAATTATTATTAAGTGATGACATGGTGTTTTGAAAATAATTTTGAAATAAATTATTGTAATACTCATTAATATTAATTATTATTTATTATTAATAATATTAATTATTAATAAATATTAAATAAAATAAATTATTATTATATT
>NW_020200634.1:79869-84449 GCF_001531365.2 Cynara cardunculus var. scolymus
ATTTTTGGTATTAATTAACATATTATACTTTTTAGAGCTTTGTTTTAATTATATTATAAAATATTGTAATTGATTAATTTTTTAAGATGTCTTTTTTGATCATTTTACATGTTTATAAGTTAGTTTTTGTTATTCATCAGGTAGTTTATCAGCTACCAGCTAGCTTATCAGCCTACAATCACACATCCACTTAGCAGTTATGCACACCCTTAAAAGAACCAACACCACAACCAAACTTAAAAAAAAAAAGAACAAGACATCAATTAAAAAGGATAAAAATTAACCAAAAGGGATAAAAGAGCTTATTGTCCAACTAACTTGTAGTTAGCTGATTGTCTACTTAATATGATCAAACAAACAAATTAAATAAAAGATTACATTAACGTTGTTGTTTACTGGGTAAGATTCTTCTTCGTTACTTACCGAGTAAGATTCTTGAACCTTATCATGCTCATATAATAAAGTAAGTGACACCTGATAAATGGTTACCAGCAAGTGTTAGATAAACCGCCTTTTGCTGATAACCACAAAGCATAGAACAAGAAAATAAAATTAGGCCATTCATCAAAGAAAAAGACAAGCCAAACACAAACTCGATCATATGCAGAAACCAAACAAACAAGCAAGCATATGTTAATGTAACAAGAAGCACAATTTACTTGCAAACAAACATATGTGGACACTTTTCTAGAAATGCTTTTATGGTATGTGAACGCATTGTGAACACAATTTAAATCTACGACATTTGGTATGACTTGTGAGCATATTATTAACATAAACTAAATATGTAACATCCTCATTTTACCATGAGAAATATTACGTAATCTACAACAAATTCCCCATAAGTACTCCAAAATAACGGCTTAATTAAAACTTTAGACCGTTTGGAGCGGAATACTTTAAAATAATAAGTATGTAACTTAAATGCTAACCCATCCCATACTGGATTACGTTACAAATTTATCTATAATAGATGGTTGAACATGAATATTAAACTAAAATGAACTAGGCAAGTCTTTATGTGTGCCTTTTTTTTTCTTTGTCCAACTTGAAACCTTTTGTCTCTGAAATGCATATTATAGTCAATTTATAAAGCTCGGTGAATTCATGTTTTGCCTGAATAAATATCATTTCACCTCATACATATCAACTTGTAAACTCTCTACCAAATAGTATGTATTTTCTGAAAAACATGCAACACTAAAAGAAAATATATCTCAAAAATTGTATGTCGAGTATGATTCATTTTGTCACTGACATTCCCTGAGTTGTCCGACATGCACCTGTCTGGACACCCATTACGGGATCGTGCCACTTGCCGTGTGACTTACTGGTCAAAT
This sequence comes from Cynara cardunculus var. scolymus, assembly GCF_001531365.2. Classification (NCBI taxonomy): domain Eukaryota; kingdom Viridiplantae; phylum Streptophyta; class Magnoliopsida; order Asterales; family Asteraceae; genus Cynara; species Cynara cardunculus. The sequence continues at coordinate 81,210 of NW_020200634.1, forward strand.
TCTCACTCACTAAAATCATCATAAAATTTCCATATGAAATAGCATGCTAGAGTTATTCGAAAACAAAATGAACACATATATGCAACTAATCATAAAATAACAGACATGTAAAATATACTGTATCATGTATGCGTACACATTACTATACAAATTATATAATGTTCGAAAATAAATTTGTATGTAGGTAAGAATCACATTGCAAGTCTCATGAAGACTCACCTGCCCGTGTAGATCGGCTACTGATAGCTCTTGACTGAAGACCTACATATTTCGTACCATAATATATAATTAACGGCTTAATTTCTCAAAAAGTCAAGAATAGTCAACTATGGTCAAACTCGATCAAACCTAAAGTCAAACCCCAAAATAGAGTCTCTTAATATCTCAAGCATCTCCATTTGATCTCAACTTTAAAATCTTCATGGGTCAAATGAGGTAAAAGCCAAATGTTGGTCAACTCGGTCAACCTCGACTAATTATAGTCAAACCCCATGTCTCAATCTTGTTGACCGCCCAAAACGTTAAAATAATCATTTTATAATCTTATAAATCCATCTCTCTAAATTAAAGCATCTCAATAAATATTTTAACTCAAATTACGACGTTTTAATCTGATTATTGAATCATCAAAATAATTTAATAAACCTCTAAGCGTTATACTTGATACCGACTCTTAATATCAATTTATCCTTTTAATAACTATAAGAATCATATGCTCCGCATTAAAGCGTCTCGATGATTTTTAACCAAAATACGGCGCTTAGAATTCATCCTTAAATTTAGATAAACAACTTTATAAACACCTCCTTATGATATAATTAATTAATTAAATTCATTATTCTAAAATAAATGAATATATTAATTAAATAATAATTTTAATTAATTTAGAAGCTAAATTAATTAATTAATTAACATAATATTAATAATTATATCTTAACCAATCTAAGTCTAAAATAATTGTTGTTAGACCTTATTTAACAAATCTGATATGGCGCAGACAATAAATAAAAGAACGGCCCAACAGAAATTGCAAAAAGTAGCCCAGAACATCTAGTCTGGTCTTGCTGGCCCAGTCGTGCCTTAGCGCAACGCGTTCCATAGGCATGGCAACAAGGCGGGGATGAGGCGGGTTTTGTAATCCCCGACCCAGCCTCTGGCGGGTAGAAGGATTAAAATCTCATCCCTGGTCAAACCCCATGAAGAATATTCATTAGTTTGATTCTACCAGGGATCCCTAGTTTGAGTAACAGCCCCAGCCCCGGTTTGAGTCTACAAGGGATCCCCGACTCCAGAACCCGTTTTAGCGGGGAATCCCCGTTCGGGTCGACTGAGTCGGGGTCCCCATCGGGTCGGGGAATCATGACTGTTGGGTTTTTCATCCACTCTCACTTGCTTTTTTGGCCATTTTTGATGATTATTTTTGCAAAACCTCTAGAAAATTATTTTCCTTAACTACAGGAACAAAAATCAACGCAAACCATCAAATATTGAGTGTCATTTGCTCAGTTAAAGATTGGATTCGAAAATCACTCAAAATTAGTAGAAAAAGTAATATTTTACCTCCATTCGTCAATAAACGGAGCTTTTCGAACTCGAACTTCAACCTATTTCTCTCCAAAAACTTGACAAAATAGTGATCTTCTTGAAGCAAAAGTGTAGAGAAAAATATTGGCTACGTACATCTGAAACTTTTTCTTGTCTTAATAGTTGAAAATTCAAACCAATAAAGAGGTTTCAAAGGAGTTGTTGTTTTCAAATTTCTGAAAATAAATCAGATATGTTCTTTTGTCATAACAGGTCTCTCATGTATGAGAAATTTGCTATCTGATAATGCCCCTACACTTTCAGAAAATGACACTTGGCCCCTGGCTTCAATACTTTGGCCAACTTTACACTTTTCACCCCCAATTAGATGTTTTCTTTCATTTTTAGTCCTATTGAACATAAGTATAAATACCACAAAAACCTTTCAAATGATAACCACAAAAACCTTTCAAACCCTCTAAGTACCGATCAAAAAATAAAATTGTACATGATTTTTTTAATCAAATGTTAGGATTTAAGACATTGTTTCACATATATTTGTTTCATAATGTGATAGTTTCACATATATTTGTTTCACTATATAAATATTTTTTTATGTGTATTTTTTGTTTCACTAAGTGAATAAAAAAAAGTTTTACGTGCTATTTTTTAATAAGATGAACACAAACATATGTGAAACAATATGTTAAATAATAGATTTTGATAGAAAAATAATGTTAAAAAATATTTGAAGTCCGTTCTCACAATATTATAACATTTTTATGGTTCTCATTTGTTTATCGTCTTATATATATATATATATATATATATATATATGTATATATAGGGAAGGGTTCAAACGAGAACCCCTGTGATTTACGAAAACGCGAGAACAACTAAATAACCACATATTGTGATAAAAAAATAAAATTAAAAGATTTTTAAAATTAAAACTAAAATTTAAAAAGATTCATAAAAATTTAAAATGAAAAGCGTAATAATGGAAATGATATATTATCTAGAAAACGGTTAGAATCTTTTAAACTTATCATTAAACACAATCAAAATCTTTTAAAHTTATCATTATCATCTACAAAACGGTTACGATTACAAGTCTAACTTCAAATCGCAAGAACTACGGACGGCGACGGTGTTGATCGAGGGTGACCAACCAAGAACACACAACCGTAATCGACCAAGAACCCTAATCGAGAAGCAATTGCATGCAACAAGCAACCCTAATCATGTGATAATCATGTGATATGRGTGTGATAATCATGTGATAGRGRTGTGATAATCACCGTTATACATCACTTGGATTATCGTTTTGGTTGATAAGTTAAAACTTTGGTGTAATCATGTGATATGAGTGTGATAATCATGTTATAATCATCGTTATACATCACTTGGTTTATCGTTTTGGTTGATAAGTTAAAATTTTGGTATAATCATGTGATATGAATGTGATAATCATGTGATATGGGTGTGATAATCACCGTTATACATCACTTGGGTTATCGTTTTGGTTGATAAGTTAAATTTTTCGGTGTAATCATGTGATATGGGTGTGATAATCACCGTTATACATCACTTGGGTTATCGTTTTGGTTGATAAGTTAAATTTTTTGTGTAATCATGTGATATGAGTGTGATAATCATGTGAGATGGGTGTGATTATCATGTGAGATGAGTGTGATAATCACCGTTATACATCAC
>NW_020200634.1:84714-88270 GCF_001531365.2 Cynara cardunculus var. scolymus
GGTTAACTTAAAAAATCGACTACCGATTTGGTGTGATATGTGTGTGATTTGGAGACGCATGAATGAAGGAGAAGAAGACGTGATCAATGAAGGAGAAGAAGACGTGAAAACGTGAAGATAAACATGGTTAATTAAAATAAAATAAAAATTATAAAAATTACTTAATTACATTACTGCCCTTATTAAATTATTTATATATAATAAAAGTTAATTTATTAATTAAAAAAGTTTGTGGTTATTGAGTTGTTCTCGCATTTTCGTAAATCACAGGGGTTCTCGTTTGAACCTCCACCTATATATATATCCAAAGGTAATTTTGGGAGGTTTAAGCTTATGAAGATGCAACTGATGTGGGGTTTCAGCGGAGATGGTGACAGGTTTTGGTGTCGTATGTGTACCAAACCACCATCCCCTAACTCTTATTTGCCGGTGAAGCTCCCTAAACATCCCCCTCCCCCTTCTTCTTCCTCAAGCCACCAGAATACCCACCACCATCAGCTTCCTCCAACGTGCCACCGGGAACTCCATCACGACCAGCTTCCTCCTGCCGACCGTAACTCCATCACTCCACCACCACCAGCTTCCTTCGGCCACAACTTCACCATCAAGAAATACCTTCTATGTATACGTACATATATCGTAGAAGGTTGGATGGAATATATATATATATAGAGAGAGAGAGATGATTTGTTATACAATCCATTACATTTGTACAACTAATACAACTTAATCTCAACCGTCCATTTAATTTGATGAATATGTGATTCCATAAAAGTTTTGATTGTTTCTTAATATAAAGTATTGAACATAATTAATAAACCACAGACATCGTACATAAATATTCAAATCATAGTAAATGAACTCTTATCATTTTCATAAATATCTCAATTGATTGGGTTGCATTGATCATACAAATATGATAAGTTGCATTTGAAACATCGCTCTCTCTCTCTCTCTATATATAATATAATATGTATATTTTTGAATCTTTTAAAAGAAAATTAAGAAGACAAGTAAAAAAGGCAAACACACCCCTCATTCTAAAAGAGATTATTAATGAATTTAGTAATCAGGAATCATTTTCAGAACAAAATACAAACTACAAGAATGATTTTAAACTTATTAAAATTCAGGTCCCATTTTCATTTTCAGACTCTTCCCTAAAGCTTGAGGAACAAAAATAAAGTTTCCTCTTATATTTTTTAATAGAGTAAACTATACCGTTAATCCCTGTGGTTTGATCAGAATCTAGATATGGTCCCTATTTTCAGAATAAGTACACCGAGGGTCCCTATGGTTTTGCATTTAGTCTCTGACACTAACACCGTTACATCCATCCTGTTAACTCACGGCAACCTAGTCATTTCATGTATTAATAAAAAAAAATCCGTTTTAGAAAACCAATCAAATAATGCCACATGTTTTGTTCTTCTCTTCCTGACTATCCCTCTCTCTATGACCACCCCCACCCTTCCCTCACTACACATTACACAACCACACCTGCAACTCATCCAAATAAAACGCAGATCAAATAACTATCATATACATTTACGTGGGTCGCGAACCGGACTCACCACTCTCCAATAACTCCGGCAAACTGTCTCTTACTCCCCAGGGAATCGTCTGGCGACATCATCTGGATGTCGGCTAATCCGTCACTTCCATTTGGCAAAGTTATGATTTTCCGATGGATACGTTTGTTGCGGGAACAAAGCTCGGAAAAGATTCGGTTTACAGATTTGGGTTTGCTTGATCAAAGAGAAATGTGTTACCATTTTGATGATATTAATAGTTTACAAGTCTCAAGGGTAGTCATGAAGCCTACTGGTAGCTTAGAAGGGCTGCTATGGATGGATAACATCCAAGAATGATTTGCCCATCCTCATCTCCGGTGGTTGAAGAGTAGAATTATCTGGGCCTCACCATCTATGGACTACATAATTTGCTTTAATCCAGTAATTGCCTTCTGTTAGTTTTAATCTTTGAGAATTAAGGAATGTCTTCTGACTTCTAATTTGGATTAAAGAGTGTGATCCCTTCTCACATTTTCCAGAAGAATATTGAATCTGAACCCAGTTTTGATTCTTTTACAGCTAGCATCTAACACGTGTCATCAGCAGATGCTGCCAAGTGTTCCAGGTCCCCGATTGTGGACCACCTTGGCCGCCTCAAAAGCTAAAAATGGCTCCCACATCACATGGTGGCACGTCGTCCCCATTCATCTATGCACTAAATCACAATTATTATTAATATCAATATAAATCTTAAGTTGGATGGAATGGACACGAATGACTTCAATAAGACGTTAATATATACATATAACTTTTTCCTGTTCTAATCCTGTAGAAAATTAGGAGATTAACATTTCAAGTTGCCTTTCTAAAAGCCATTAAAAATCTATACCTTGTGCAACAAAAAGTATACTTTTTTTCACGATTTCATCATCTAAAAAGCCTCCCCTTTTTCCCATTTACAAAGAACATTTCACCTAAAAGATTAACATTTTGTGTAAGAAATTTAACTACCATGATTATGATGAAGGTTTTGGAGATGGAGTTTGATCTATGGAAGAACCAACCATGAATTGATGCTCCCTCTTGTCATAAATCTCTAACGAGAAATCCCTCAGCATCTGAGCCGTCGACACCGAGCTTGAGCTTGGTGCCATGGTTGTTGAAACTCTCCCTGACTTATCTTCTTCACTCCCGCTGTTGTTTGATACCGACCTTGACGGTGCTTGAATTTCTCCATCACCACCGGGTTGCATGGCTGACACAAAATTAGAAATCGGTCTTGCCGCCATACTGAAAAAGGGTGTTGCACCGGCGGGAATGGCCCACAACTGGGGATGATGGGTGGAGGACGGTCCGACCATCCCGTTCTGTGGAATCATGAAGAAAGCTCCGCCGGTGGTGGGTGGTGCACCCATGGTCCAAACGGGGACAAGACCTTGCGGAGCAATCGGCGCCACAGGGGCAAAATTGGAAGACGCTGAATCGTAAAACTCGCTGTTACAAGCCCTTTTCCGTCTTTTCGTAGCACCTTCCCTATCGCTTGGTGTGGTCGGAATTTTTAACGTCCCGTTAACGTTAACGGCGATTGCCGGAACCGTTCCGGTGCCAGTGGCTTCAATAATAGCCGGTTCAGCATGCTCCAACAACCACCGAATCGTCTCCCCATCGGATTTGTGGCCAAGTTCCCTTGTCAACTGGAAGATTCTAGCAGCACAGGCCGCCGGCATGCGGATTCTCCGGCCACGTCCCTCCACCTTGGTGTGACGGTCTTTCGAAGCCCTCCGCGGCGTGGCCACTGCAACTTGTTTGTTAGATGTTGGCATTGGGACGATGGCTACAGGAATCGAACCCTCCAAATCGTTCTCCATCGGCTCTTCCTTGAACAGATTAACTTCCACAGGCGGCGACGGCGAGTTATGGCGCTGTGGAACCGGCATGATGGTATACGCCGGTGGATCACCGAGTAAGGGATCAGATGTTGACAAAATTCTAACTTCTTCCTCTTCAGATTCAATATTCCTGTGATCAATCGACGCCATCCC
>NW_020200634.1:89365-92011 GCF_001531365.2 Cynara cardunculus var. scolymus
TATTCTGTAACTTCCAATCAATAAAGAAACCGTCAATCTCATCGATCAATATCTTAAATCAGTAGCTAAAAATTAGGTTCATAATCTTCATCAAAACAATGGAGGATTTGGAAGGATTACCAGGCGACGACATCCAAATAAGATTGAAACATGTGTGTGAACCTAATGAACAATTGAAAAATTAGGTTCATAAACTTCATCAAAACAATGTGTGAACCTAATAAACAATTGAAACATGTGTGTGAACCAAATGGACATATTGTGTGAACCAATTGAACACATATGTGCACGAGTGAACACATATGTGCACGAGTGAACACATATGTCGACGTTTGAGTGAACATGTGTGTGAACGATTTGATCATTTTCTTCACTTTCGGAATTCGAATTCCGAATGTATTCGTAGACGTTTTTAACTTTTTCATTCTCATTGTCGTCGATCTGTTTTACTCTATGATTATCCATATTACTCGGATTATAACGGAATCTTTACAAAAGGAACTTTTTTGAAATTTACAATATCAAAACCATTGTAGGAAGAATGAAATGTAAAAGTCAGTAAGATGAACAAGTGTGAAACTTCATGTGATTATTACATAAAGATCAATTAGTGATATTTTAAGATTTGTAACTCCCAATTAAAATATTGGGGAGTTATATAAAAATGATAAATTACCTAAATACCCTTACACTTAATATGTGAGTTACATTTGAACTTAACTAAAAGATGGAACATGATTGGTTGATGTTGGTTAGCATAATTAACACAAAAAAATGGGTTAGTATTTGAACCAACCTCTCTCTCTCTCTCTTTCTCTCTCTCTCTCTCTCTCTCTCTATATATATATATATATATATATATATATAGGGGAGCGTTCAAATAAAAACCACTCAATTTGTAAAAACCGTGAAAACCTTATTCAACCAATCATAATTTTTTATTTTGTTCATTTTCAGGGCTGTCTCTGGGGGAGGGCTGGCCAGACGTACGCCCAGGGCCCAAAAAAATTAGGGACCTAAATTTTTTTTAATATATATAATAGTAGTTCAAAAAAATTAGTAAATAGAAGACACATAAGAAAACTAGTATTCAATATGACAAGAAAAGATTTTAGTACTACATTAACTATTAAAGACCCAAACATGTATGAATTAAAATATTGGAGAAAAAAAATACATAAAGAGGTTAATCTGTCGTTCATTATATAATATTATTTAATGTTTTTCAAAGTTCTTTTATGTAAAACCGACGTCTAAAGCTACTTGCTTCAAAAACTTTGATATATTCTCTATAATTTATCTCCCATCGACTCTTTTGATTGTTCCATTCTTGCGTGAATTCTATTTTTATATAGAATATGATAGATTTTCTTGTTATTAGCTAACAAACCCCCCATCTTTTGAAAAAATTACCAACCAATAGGACGGTACAACTTATATCTATATTTAAAATAATAAAACTAAAATTGTTTTTTCATAGTTGTTCTTTATTAATATTGAGTGTATAAATCATATGTACTATTCTATCTTTAAAAGAAGAATAAAATCTTAAACTATCACCAACATAAGTTTTTTAATTTATATAATCGATGATTACAGAAAAGTTTGTTTTAATTCTAACCCTATGTTCTTGAATCTTCTTTTACGTAGGAAAGAGAGGAAAGTAATAGGGGAAGAAAAATATTATGTTGTCGAGATTTTTTTAGAGAAAGGAAAAAATTATATCAAAATTTATTTTTATTTCATTATTTTTCCTTCCGCTCTCTTCTCTATTAAAAACGCAAATAAAAAACTTTATTTTTCTTCTTTTCTTTTATTTTTCTTTTCCTTTCTGATTATTTTCTTTCCTTCTCAAATTCGAAAACAAATATAAAAATTTAAAATGGTATTAATCTTCCTAAATTTGAAATCATGATATAAAAGTTTAAAATAGCGTTAATCTTCTTAAATTCGAAAACATAATATAAAAGTTCAAAATGAAGTTAAAAAACATTAACATGGGGACATGGAAAACCAACTTATTTTAATTGATTTACATAGTGTCAATCGAAAATCAGAAGAGTTGACTTTGTGACCTCAAATGATGTCATTCTACGTACCAAAAATATATCATAATATGTTTTTGATGATGAAACAAGTTACCGATACTACATAAAAATGTTATAGTAGATAATATTAATTTAGAAATGAGTACTGATTGATTTTGCGTCCAGGAGTACTCGGAAAAACGGTTTTATATGAATTTGATGTTATTTCTGATGATAAAAATAAAACAATATATTGAAAAAATATCGTACTTATCGATGGCCCCTTTTTACATCTCGCCCAGGACCTAAAAAATGTCAGAAACCGGCCTGTTCATTTTTTGTAATTATGAGAGGTTGATTAACCATTTTTATTATGTAGGGTGTTAATCATGGATATTATCATGTTCATTATTTTAATTTTAGAGAAATAAATGAAACAGTTTCATTAATTTCATTAAATATTATATGAAACAATTTCATAACCATATATGAAACAAATTCATCAAAAAAGTATTATATGAAACAAATTCATCAAAAAAGTATTATATGAAACAATTTCACAAGATTAAACAATTTCATGAAAAAATTTCATAAGATTAAACAATGAAATCGACGTATG
>NW_020200634.1:92427-117427 GCF_001531365.2 Cynara cardunculus var. scolymus
TGTGTTCATGATCGTGATTTCAAGTGATGTTCTACATATAATGATATTCGTTTTATAAGTGTAAAATATTTCTGTATCGTCCGAGTAATATGGATAATACTATTGTAAATCATATTGATAACAATGGAAATGACAAAGTTAAAATCGGATACGATTACGGTCAGAATTCGAATTCCGATGATGAAGAAGATGATCAAAGCGTTCCGATAGTGATTAGTATGACATTTATTTTGTTTAAGTGAACAACTATTACCGTTGTGAACCATTAAATATGCTTGCAAATATAGTTGAATTCGTTGAAAAATCTGATGCACATTCTGGTACTGCATATGTTTAGGCATTAATTTAGTTGATAGAGAAACATATATGAACAGATTATAAGAGATATGGACACACACAACATATAAACACATAGCAAAGCCAGAATATGTGGATATCGATACATATGCACAACTACATCACATGAATATGAACATGATTTTTGAGTAGTATGTCATGTCATTGTTCAAATCGATACATATGCACAACGCGTTCACATGAACATGTGATCAGGCTCTGTGATTCATGTGAACAGCACCTTTTTACATTTTTATCCTGTGAATCTATTGTTCACATATTATTAATTAATATATTAATTAAATAATTAAATTCTTATTCTCATTAAATCACAACCGTTAGATGTTCAAATCAACGATCAAGATCGGTTAACAAAGTTAACACGATAATCTTAGTTAGTATTTGAACCAGCCCCTATATAGATATATATATATATATATATATATATATATATATATAGGCTTAATCAATTGAGAAATGTTTTGTTTATGATAATCGTGAAATTCAATCTCAACCAATTATTTTAATATATTAATTATTTTTTTAAATTAATGTAAAAGGACATGTTAGTAAATTACTAAATTTAGATTAAATATTTATTTATTAATTTCAAAGGTTTCAAACTTCCAATTAATTTTGATTTTACAATCCTAAATTACCACATGAAATCACAATCTTTTGGGTAGCACATGAAAGCACAATCTTTTTTATCACAATGTAACACATCTTGTGTTACCTAATACACTATTGGTATTGTAACATCTTGTCCCGCATCAGTAACTATTGGAATTTGTAGCCCCTTATGACTTATGGGTTTTTAGTTGTAGGCTACCAAAAAATTCTCACCATGGATTTAGTTGTTTGGAGGTTGTCTTGTATGGTTTGCTACTATGTGGGTCGAAGGATGTCAAAATTACCACATGAAACCACAATCTTTTGGGTAACATATGAAACCATAATCTTTTTACTACTAGATGGGTACTCGCATAATGTAGCGAGATAAATCTCGATTTTAGTGTTTCATTATTTTTTGTCTTAGTCGATGTTATAATACGATTTTATGCAGTTTTGAAAAAACGATTATGTTCTTATTTTTGAATAAGATATAAATATATCACAAAAAATTAAAAAAATATTGATATTAGTATCAGACTAACTATTTGAATTTCTCGTTTTTCTATATTTCTTTAATTCATTTTTTTTGGTTTGATAATATTTTTTTTTATAAATATAACAATTAAGTATTTTGTTAGAACTCAATAATTATCCTAATTATATTTTTATTTTTTTATATTTAAAATGAGATATTTATCCTCTGTTTAATTATAGTTATCTGAAGTTAGTTACACGAATTAAAACATAAAGCTTTAATAAGTTGTACTTATGCACAATTACTTGTAATCTTGAATTTTAAGTAATATGCATCAATAAACAGTACTTCATACATAAAAAATGGTTTTTATGAGTTTTTGTCAAATGTTTTATAATATAGTATATATATATATATATATATATATATATATATATATATATATACTAGAAGGGTACCCGCGCAATGCGGTAAGATACATCTTGATTTTAATATTTCATTTTATTCTTTATCTCAGTCGATGTTATAATATGGTATTATGTGATTTTGAAAAAGCGATGATGTTTTTATTTTTTAATAAAATATAAATTTGAAGAATATCATAAAAACTTAACAAAAATATATCGATATTAGTATCAAATTAACTATTTAAAATTCCTCATTTTTTGTATAATTTTTAATTCAATTTTTTATTATAATTTAATTTAGGTTCAATAATGAAGTAATTTATATTTGGTTTAATAATATAATTTTTTTATAACGATAATAATTACTTATTTTATTAGAACTCGATCATTATCCTAATTATATTTTAGATTTTTTATATTTTAAAATGAGATGTTTATCCTTTATTTGATTATGTTTATCCACAGTTATTACACGAATTCAAACATAAAGCTTTAATAAGTTGTACTTGTACATAATTTATTTGTAATCTCGAATTTTAAGTAGTATATATAAATATATACGGTATTTAATGTATAAAAATTGGTTTTTAATAGTTTTTGTCAAATGTTTTATAATATAGTGTGTGTGTGTGTGTGTGTATATATATATATATATATATATATATAGGTGGATTATTATACAACCATTTACATTTGTACAACTCAATCTCAACCGTCCATTTAATTTGATAAATATGTGATTTAATAGAAGTTTTGATTGTTTTCTAATATAAAGTATTGATCATAATTAATTAACTCTAGTCATCTTTCATAAATATTCAAATCATAATAAATGAACTTCCATCATTTCTATAAATATTTCAATTAATTGGGTTGCATTGGTTGTAAAAATGAACATGGTTGCATTTGAAATATACCCCATATATATAGAGTTTGTTTCAAATACAAACCGCCGCATTTATACAACCAATGCAACCCAATAAATTGAGATATTTATGGAAATAATAAGAGTTTATTTATTATGATTTAAATATTTATGGAAGATGAATATGGTTCATTAATTATTATCAATATTTTATATTAGGAAACAATCAAAACTTGTATGAAATTACATATTAATCAAATGAAATGGACGGTTGAGATTGTGTTGTATTGGTTGTACAAATGTCAAAGGTTACGTAATAACCAACCTCTATATATATCACATATTTTTACCAAAATTTTAATGACGTCATTCAATTAAAATGTGTAGCTGCTTAATTAATTTTAATGAATATACTTTTTAAAAATATATTTCCTAATTTTTTTTATATGGAAAAGGTCTCAAGAACGTAGCATGATAGGTTAAACCGGGAAAAAGGAATAAGAAATTCATATTTTATTAGAAAAGCTAATTGAAATTATTATTAATTACATTTTTTATTACTAATCCTACTAAAATATAAATCATATAAGGAAACAAAATAAGAAAATCAAGTCCACGAGTTCTTGAAATAAGTCGAATCTTTCGTTGGGTGATATTGGTAGATGTCAGCTACGTTGAGAGTTTTAGAAATGGTCATCGTATTAGGAAGATCAACGACATATGTATTATCGTTTATCTTTTACGTCACCTTGTACGAACCATATTTCTTTTGACAAACTTAGGCATATGTTCCAATAGTAAACCGTTCTTTATACAAATCAACCATAACCCCGTCTCATACCTTCAAAGTTTTGACGCAATGGTGTTTGTCGGCCGCAGGCCCGTTCATGAGGGAGGGCGGGCTAGGCTTGTGCCCAATTCCCATGGAAAATAGGAGCCCCAAAAAAAGTAGTTATGTATTATACGTTATAAAATGTTTAGTGTTATAAAATTTGGCCCAAATACCCAACCCCAAACTTGATTGAATTTATGGTTCTTTATATCTTTCGAGTTCGATTCGATATTGACGAATCGATCTAACTTTTCTAATAAAAAGAAAATTGTATATGTTTTTGTCAATTTGTGTGTATGGCTATTGTGTCTGGGCCGTTTACAACTACTAGAAAAATAAGTCCATAACATTAAGAAATCCGTTGCCTTCCAAAACATCACTTTTTGCTTTCTTAAGTCAGTTTATCAAACAGATCTCTCCATTCATTTCCAGTTCCAGTTGTATATTCCAATAAGATTGCAAAAAGAGTTTCAGTTTTGACTGCCAACTAAGGTACTCAACCATCTATTCCATCAAAATCAAGGTTGATTTGTGGACATAGGGTTTTGATTAGAAGTTCTTCTAGGGCAAAGTTAAATTATGGGTTGTTAGCATGTTGTAGTACTTTTGTTTATATGTATCAGCTATTGTGTATATGAATTTATGATCTGTGTGTTCGGCTGAAATGCTAAAATGGTCGATGGTTTTGTCAACAATTTGGCTACTGTGTATATGGTTTCTGTTTTTTAGTGTTTCTATCACATATTGTTTTTTATACTCCTAAGGAGTTGTTTTGCATGAAGTATCTTTATTTATTGTATGCAATTTTACTTTTGATGATAACGAAAACATTTGTCTGAGATTTGTCCGTAACTCCGTTCACATGGAGGGCTTATTTTCTATCGCTCTCCCAGGGCCCATAAAATGTCAGGAACGGGCTTGGTCGGCCGTCGCTTTGCACTTGACATTTGCCTGAGCAATCTTTTCTCGGACCTCGGCTTGCGTCTTGTGCACGTCTTCGACCAACTTGAGTGCGGTATTGAGAGCATTTCTTTCTGTCTTGACCGCTATGGTTGAACCGGTAAGTAAGATAGCTATTTTCTTTCCGAGCCAAGAAAAGAGGTACATATTCCGCGTAGCCGTATGAGTAGCATCCACATCATATTGCCATGGCCTCCCTACAAGAGCATTTGGCTTAAAAATTCTTGTTTCGCTGGGAGTTTTCACGAACTTTAGGTGATCGTAAAATCTTTTGTATCACATAAGTTACCGATTTGCCATCAACTTCGGGATACTCTTTCGCTCCTTATTCCAGGACGATCTTTTCATCTTCATAATCAGTCACAAACGCTTGCCGTCATTTTGGGCATTCATTTGATAGTTGACCCGGTTCCCCGCATCAGTAGCACTTGTTTCCTCCGGGCTTGGTGTATGGTTTGTTGGGAGTTTGACCGACATTGCTAGAACTTGCTCCGAAGTTTCGGTTGGATATTTTGGGGATGCATTGAGTGGAAACGGGTTTGTTTTGGGTGGTAATTTGAACCGGACTTGATCGGTGGCCTTGATTTTCACTTGAACTAAGATCGTTAAGAGGTTGTCGAGGGTTATACATGGCTAGGGATTGAAGGCTCTCGACTTTCATAGCTATGCTTTGGGCTTGATCAATGGACTAAATAGGTTGAAGACTCCATCAGTATTGAATAGTAAATTTCAAACCGTTAATATATCGGGCCGCCGTTTGCTCTTCCATTTCGGAAAGGCGACATCTTGCTTGTAGTCTTATTAATTCTCCAATGTACTCAGTGACGGAATGATTTCCTTGGATACAGTTATGAAACTGCTAATAAAGAATTTGCTCGAAATCGGGTGATAAAATCGTCCATTTATTAACTCTTTCATCCGTCGCCACTCCGTTATGGGATGCCTTCCCGTCCATTGGCGTTGGTCTTGCATACTTTTCCACCAAGTGTCGGCTCTGCCGCGAAGTTTGTATGCGACAATCTTCATGCGTTGTTGATCAGGTATGTCCATTATCTCGAAAAATTTATCGACTTCATAAAGCCAATCTAGCACCGCCTTGAGATCGAGGTTTCCGTATAACTTTGTTTGACGTGGTAGCCTTCATGAACTCGGTTTGGTCTTCTTTGGTATGGTCTTTCTTCAAAATCTTCTTATGCTTCTTCATCGAAAAAGATAATTGATATGATCTCCCGTTATTTACCGAATTACAGTGACGTTCCGGGCCTAACCCATGACCGCCCTTGTTGTCTTGGCGTTGGTTTGACCACGGGGAACATCTTCACTATTTTCGTGGCACAATCCACCGGCTACGATCGTGGTATGTAGCTCTTCTATGTTTATGTTGAGTCGAGTGAATCCATTGGCGATTTCTTCCACAACCTTCTACATGTTTTCAAGACTATGTTCACCACCGTTGTCTTGATATTTTTTCCCCATTGTTAGCCATCAGGATACTAAGCAGAGCTCTGATACCAAGTCATGCATAACGAAAATAGGATAAAACCCAAAGTTGAGAAACTTAAGAATCGCTAAAATTTATTAATTGAAAAGGTGTCCAAAACATTAAGATTACAAAACTATTTATACTAAGAAAATATTAATTAATTAAAAAAACAATACACTGATTCTAATAAAACCAATCCAAAACTATAAACCAATTCTAATCCTACTAAAAAAATTAACCACAAGAGTGTTACCTGATTGGTTTGAGCTTGACTCTAAAGATTAAAAGTACCAGGAGGTCTTAGGTTCAAATCCAAGGAAGAATAAAAATGCCCTTGTGGCCACGAAGGTTCAAATGCGGTGACTCCGGACTATCTACAAAATAGGTGGTCGTCCTGGTATTAGTCGACTCGCATAACGGGTTGGATATTCAAGTTAATAAAAAAATTAAGAATATTGTTTACTCAGTTGTGAACGTGTCAAGATGGACCAACCCAGTCCAAAGATGAATGCCTCTGGCTGGACTCTTGAGCGTCCAACCAGGCTGTGATTGGTTGTTGGACCAAGGAGCATTTTTATTTTAATTAAATAAATGCCCAATAAGATATTAAAATAACAATTTAAATGTTGAAAATTTAGGGATTTTACTTTTTAATAGTTCCATTAAGTAGTGTTTAGTACACATACGGGACGGGAAGGGACGGGAAAAGACTAATTGTCTGTCCTATGTTGTTACGACTAGGACAGGACGGGACAAAACTATTAAAATGACCATATTACCCCTAAATGTTGTTCAATGTTATTTTATATCATATAATGATTGTAAAATGACAACAAATCAATCAAAATATTGTCATTTTAACTTTAGTCCCATGTTGTTCCACCTTTTTTGGTGGAACAAGAAATATCAAGATTTGTCCCGCTAAAATTAAAAATAGTCCCACTTTGTCCCATGTTTTTTTTGTCCATGGCATGCCAAACATGAAACTATTTTTTTTGTCTCGTCATGTCCCATGTAGTCTGCATACTAAACGCACCCTTAAGAGACAGCTTATGAATCGTTAAGATGTGAATCTTGTTTGGCAAAATAAAAGTCATCCTCTTAATGGTTCTAGAAACCCCCTGAATGATTTTGTATATTGGTCCTCCCTTAACCATTCAGCGTCCTAATTTCATTGTAAACAATTATATTTTATTTTACACTATATCATAAGAGTCTTTTAATCATTCTGACCACTTAATTATTCTGCACCAAACCATTCAGCAACTGCGAAATCACCCCTAAGCAAAGCAAATTGAAGTTGAAATTTGGATTCTAATTCAATGTTTAAATTTCTAAAACTATATTGGAGATAAGGTTCATTTGGCAGGCTGAAAAAAGATGGGGTTGATGGAAGCATCACAACCACAAAATTTCCCACATCAATTTCCCAAAATATTAGAAGCACTTTTCTCTTGGCATTCCATTCATAATTTCAACATTCAAATCTACCCTCCAAATGGGGTTCCAAATTCAGTCATCACATCCTCAAATCCTATTCAGAATCCCCATAACCAAACCACCATTTTCTCATATTCTACCAAAGCTCCAAGCTACAACCATGGCACACAACAGCCAAGATCAACAACCATCCATTTCCATGTCAACTTTAGTAAGTCCAGATGTATATAATGTTAGATTCAAGACTTTAGAAGCTTGCAAGCTTGGTATAGCCAGATATCCGGATTTCGAATATAATGCTCATGGGGGAAAGGGTAGTGGCATGGGGAAAAAGATGACAGGGGTAGACTTTAATGGTGAAACCTCGGTTGACTTTGACGTAAATACCCTTTATATCCCCTCATTGACCACTGCAACAACCAAGTTCCTGGGCTTGCCACTGCCACCTTTCCTCAAAATTGAGATTGTTCCGGAGATCTTTAGAGGGATCATCAACCTAGAATCTGGCAAGGTACAGTTTCATCTGTTCCATAACTGTTCCATTAATTCCTACTTTTCACATTGAAACAAGAAGATGAAAACTCTCAACAAGATCGGCTTCATATGAAGCCAAAATGTCTAAACTAATTGTTTTACAGAACCAAACAATTGTATGTCTTATGTAAATGTGTTATTATAAGTTGATAGGATGTTTTTGGACGTCCAACAAGTTTTTTAAGACGATTTGAAATAATATGTCCTATTTAGTCTTTTTGTGACATTATTTGAAAAAGTGTTTTGTAAAAACGAGTATCCTATAAAAAATGTATTCATAAGACATTTTTCAAGCATCCTATAGAAAAACTAATACAACATTTTATTTTAAGTGTCGTTAAAAACTTGTTAGGATGCCCAAAATTCGTTCTAACATCCTATTGAACACTTTTGCATAGGGCACATAATCATTTAGTCCTATAAAACAGTTTATTACAACATTGACATTTTGGCGTCCTGTAAAACCGATTCTGTTGTAGTGATAACTCACCCTGTTCCTAAAGATGCATGCTGACAACTGATCCATTGTTATCCTAGGAAGGATGAACAGTTGCAGTATACTTCTAGATGTTAGATTTGATGTTTTTCTGTAGCTTTGTGTTTGGAGTAGGCATGAATTCGATGACCTTTTGTTAATTTGTTTCATTTCTAGAACTATAACTAGAACTAGAGTGTTGCTGTTAATGTAGGTTGATCTTAAGTTCAAGGCCAAATTCTGGTTTTCAGTGGGGAGTATATACAAAGCTCCACCATTGTTGGTGGAGACACTATTAACATCAGAGGAATCAAAAGGGACTCTAAGGAGTGGAAATGGAAAGAGACTGGATGAACAAGGGAAGTGCAGGCTAGTTGGGGTGGCAACTGTTGAGCAGATTGATGATTTCCTAATGAATTCTTTCCTCGATCTTCCAACCGAATGTCTTGCTATCTTAAATGCTACAATCACCTTCTCCAAGGATTAAGAAACCATAAGGATTATATTCGTTTAGGAATTCATTATAGGTTTCGTTTATTTAACAGTCTTACCATATACACTTTTCTTTCTTCATTTCTGCATCTATACAGATTACAAATATAAGCACCTGGACTGATTGTATTTATTGTCAGCATTCCTAAAAGCTAAAACAACATAAAGTTCAATATCAATATTTTCAAATTATGCTTCTTCATGGCACAACTATTCAATGTTGTCATAGCATCTGTTGATGTACAATATCACGCAAGCTAGTACTTACAGTTGACATTTGTATTTTTGTTATTATCCTTCACTATTGAAGCTTTGCATGTTCTCTATCAGCATATCCCCAAACCTCTTGGAATCTTGAACCGTGGGAAAGCAAGTAGCTGCATGAAGGAAATTATGTCAAACGTACTGCAAACATTGGCTTCCTACTTCTTTTCTTTTCTACTGCCTATGCTGCGACCTAAAATTAACAAAATATAATACCAAAAAGCTTCACAACTCACACTTACAATGTGTTATACATGGTTTACACCAAGTAAAGATAGCCTGCTACTGTTTCTCACTCGAATGCAAGCCTTTGTGTGCCAACAAGAGAGGCGTATTGGCCCTTCCTTGCCAATAACTCGGAGTGAGAGCCCAGCTCTGCAATTTTCCCCTCGGAACACAGAGCAATTTGATCTGCATTTTGAACTGTACTCAATCTGTGAGCAATCACCAATGTTGTCCTTCCCTTCATTAGATGGTTAAGAGCATCCTGGACTAAGCGCTCGCTGACTGTATCTAAAGCACTGGTGGCCTGAAATGAAAACCAACATGAACATGAGGTCACTTGTTTCATTCCAACATTCTCTTGTGAACTAAGGGGTTATTAATGTTTTTTAATGGCATTGGATTACTATTTTATTAATGATACTATGAGCTAGTTTTTGCCAAATGTGATTAGTTCTTTAGCTAGTTCTTCAGCCAAACAACTAGCCTTGACGCATAAGATGGTTGTATAAATACGTCACTGAGCAATTTAGGAAATAACCTATTGTGACAAATATTCTTTCTTCATACCACACAATCACTGCCATTCATTCCAACCTAGATAGATTGTATGACAGATAAGGAACTCTATCTAGTTGAACACTGACAGCATACCTCGTCGAGTATCAAGATAGGAGCATTCTTGAGCAGGGCTCTAGCAATAGCAACTCTCTGCAAGTTGGTGTAAAGGTTCAGCACAGGTAGATTTGTACGTTGTGCACATTCATACTCACATATTCATATATAAAATTTACCTGCCTTTGACCCCCACTTAGCAAACCTCCTCTTTCACCAACAAGTGTATCATAACCCTTCCATTAAATAAGATGATACAAACATCAGGAAAAAGATCATAGCATGAAATGCTAGGTGAATATCTCAGAGGACAAACCTCTGGGAGTGATACTATAAAATCATGAGCATTGGCAGCTTTGGCTGCCGCTATAACATCATCCCTTGATACATTTTCATCCGGGAGCCCATATGCAATGTTTTCTCCCACAGAGACGGAGAAAAGAACAGGTTCCTGCCAAAATTTGTCTTTGCACATCAGAATATCAAAGATATATTTGGTTAAATGAGTATGAACCGTGAACTAACAAGCCAAGTTTTGAGTAGCATTATCTATTAAGACCTTTGTGGTCAGAATTAACATAACATGTACATGCTTGTGTGTTGGTCACATATGCAAAATCTCGTTCAGGAGTTATTGCAGCCTTGCTAGTCTATTGAACCTTGCCTTGGTTGAATATGCAAAAATTGACAATAATGTGTGTAATTTGATATTTAGAAGTTGAAGAGCATACTTGATTGACTATGGAGACTACCCGGGCCCATTCACTTTTATCAAATGTTCTCAAATCCTCTCCTGCAACTGTTATCCTACCTTGTGTAGGCTGCAAAAATAGGAGACTTGGTGACTAATCTATAGAGATCAATCTTCACCAATGGTAGTAAAAATAATTCATAGATACTTGCCTCATAAAACCGTGCCAAAAGCTGTACAATGGTACTCTTTCCAGCTCCACTTGAGCCCACCAGAGCAGTAACACTTCCATATTTTAGTGTCAAATCAAGACCACTAAGGACCTCTACATCAGACCTCAAGGGATACGAGAAGTGCACGCCTGAAGAACAACGGAAGAGTAAGTTGCTAGCAATAAAACACAGGACTGAAACTCTTCTTGCTTATACAAACTTTTAAGACTTGGACTTAGCTAGTGGCACCCTTTTGATTGGGCTGCAGGACAAGAACAACAAATACTACAAGATATTCAAGAATGATTCCCTCATCGAGTTTACAATCCACATCAACAGAACAGTTTAATTGTAAAGAAAGAAAGTGGATTAGAGTGTTTTCATACTGAAAAGAACCTCCACGTAGCCTGCAAAGAACTCATGGTATCTAATGCTGCATTTCAAAGCAAGTAGGGAAATGAGAAAACATGCAGCGGAACATCTAAGATAACTAGCTGTAGAAGAAGCACGTAGGATCTTAGTTTCAAAGTTTAACATCTGAAATGAGACCATTATGTAGATACCTTCAAGACATATATCACCAGATTGTGCAAGACTACGAACACTGCTGGCTGCTGTTAAAGATGACATGTACCTCATGTTCTGAGATCGCCTTTTATCATTGGGGTCACTGATGAAAAACATTTTTAAGCTATCATCCATCCCTACTTCTTGCCTGATGTCTTTTTCTAAACCATGAGCTAGCGCTTGATCAACTTCTGACTCAGATAAGACGGAGTTAATTCTCTCTGTAGCAGCAAAAGCTCCCCTCAGATCCCCTACTGTGTTAACCAGTCCTTGAACCTAATAGACATGTACTATCAGCTGGCAATGAAAGAATAAACTGGCCAAAGGAAAGAAACCAAATAAAAGTACTCACAGCGAATGTTAAAGTGAAAGTGTATCCGATAAAAGAAGCAACAGTTCCCACAGAGAGCTCACCCTGGTAAGGAAGAATTTATTTGACAGACAATATTTGTGTGACCTTAAGCAATGAAAATGTCAAAGCAAATCATTAACAAGGATGGACAATCAGATCTGAATCACTCATGACGTCAACTGCCAAGGAGTATCATGTCATCATCACGAGATTTCAGAAAGATGCTATCTTGCACCACAGTAGTCAGATAAGATATACACAGAAAGAGATGCACTGCTTACCGCCTGAACTTTGCTTCCTCCAAGAATATACAAGGCCAGCAAAGATACATATACTGCAACTCTAGTTATTGATTCATTGATAGACTTAAAAAATCCAAGCTTGATCCCACTGCTCTGATAAGCAAGAACCTACTCAAAACAATAAACTAGACATCAGATGGTTGCAGATATAATGGGCCGATCTGGACATCCACGGATACGAATTATCTAACCTGGTTACCAAATGTTAACATTTGACGTTTTTCTCCACCAAATGATCTTACCTGCATGCATCAATAAATATCATCCATTGCAGTAAGAACTTTACCTTCTAGGTTCTTTTATCACAACTTTAGCAAACTTGTTAAATCAAAATTGTGGGCGCACTCCACCATCCATCCACGAAGTCAGAAAGATACAAAGACCAAGAGTTCAGAAATAAATTAAAAACTCACCGTACGGATTGCAGAAAAAGTTTCAGTTACACAATCAGCTATTGAAGCTTGGGTCGACCCATAGGCTTTGAACACCTTCACAGTTGATCTCTTGTATACAGCTGAGATACACATATATAGCGGTCAGTAGCAAGTAGAAAATGAAGACAGCTGGAAATTGCATGGAATCCTCAACAAGCATTTGATGGCCACTCAAAAAAGAAAAATAGCACCTGTTAATCTACAAGGTGTAACACCAAAAAGACGGTGTTTGCATAATAGAATGTAACACAACACAGCATAAACTTAAGACCTCAATATATAAATGAAGTGCCTTGATGATTGATTCAGTGGAATTTCACAATTCCAAGAATGTTGGTATGGAAACAAGATAACGCAAAAACACTAGCACCCTCCGTCCCATGAAAATTGCAACAATTTTTTGTTTGGGGTATCCCATGAAATTGTAAAGTTCCCGTTTCTGATTAAATGCCATGCTTCATTACCTTTTTGTTGTTCATCATCTTTGATGCTTTCATTTTTGGTCCAAGAGATTTCTTTATTTTCATATTGAAGGGCATTTTGGACATTTTACTATGGTTAAAACTTTTATAAAATATGATCCCAGTCAAATATAGCAGTAATATTCATGGGGACTGAGGGAATAATATGCCTTCATCACATTTCCATCATGAAGAAAAAAGGCCTCGAATTATTAACGAAAGTTAAGGTAAAGAAGCAACTAATGCTTACCCACTAAACTAGATACTGCAAGCATAAGTACACCCAGAATTGGTGCAAGTTGGGGGGCAAGCACAAACAGCAAGCACATTGTCCCAATAACCTGCAAAGAAGACAAAAGTCGTAGAAAGTTAGAAGGACATCTTATTAAGATTGTATTACAAATATATCATACAATATACAACATGGATATACAAAATTAATATGAATTGTTTAACCGTTTTAGCACCAAATTTTTTGCAAATGCCACCAGGTCGTATGAAGTTATGAATTGTTTTTCATGAATAAATAAATATTTTCATTAATTTAATGGGTGAAAAGTGGTGCAATTTACTAATGGAAGTCAAACTTAAACTGTTTTTCTTATTCTAAGAGTGCTTATTGTAGGGGTAATCCTTGGAACGATGCGTAAGGTTACTCCTATATGACTTCAGTTCAAGTCATGGTGACAAACTCTTTGCATTTGTTCCTTCACTTCCCAACCCTCACAAACCAAGGAGTTTTGGTGCACATGTCACCCTTTAAGGAGTATCATATATGTGTTCCTTTAACTTCTCAAACCTTTATCAACTCATTTTAACAAAAGCAAATGCAATGATCAAAACAAGGAAGATTACCACAAAGTTTGGAAGCAAGTAATTAAAAAGCACATCAAAGAAGGCAGTACTTGTTTATTAAAGCTTGTTTTCTTTTATTATAAGTCTCACTTTTCTCATTGAGAAAGAAGAATAGAAATAAGCATAAGCTCACTTTTGCTTAGTGTAGAGTAGCTTGCCTCAGTTAGTGCCCTGAAACCACGATCCCTTGAAATGTTCTCACTCACAATGTTTTTAAACGAACCCAAATCAGATGTCAACAAAGCAGTGAGTTCGCCAACCTATCAGGAGCAGAAGACAAATGCTGAGTTAGTAGTCGTGATTGCCATTTGCATAAAAAAACACAGCCAGTTTATTTAAAATCATATTGTATAGACCTAATAGTGATGAAAATGATACAGCAAGTAAAAAAAGAGAGATGATATAAATGTGAATGCAAAGTCAAAACTTGATGACCATGGTCCAATTGTGTTGTGAGTAGAAAGCGTATGTTACGTTTACAGAAGAGGGACCTTGTGACATTCCATCCCATATCGGTTGTGAAATGAATAGTAAGTCTCCTTATAAGTCTCTAGTAATCAGCTACTAATAACTTGTCACCATGGTTTCAGTTATTTCTTTGGGCTTAGGAAGCTAATAATGATGTCAGAGAGGTAGCTTCATGACGTGTAGTGTTGGGTCAGTTAGCCATATTGTCTTAATAAGTCTTTCTTTATTATGCTAATAAAGTCCTGGTCTGTAGAACTTCCTTCTTCTTCTGTCTTTCATCTTCTACTTTTCAGTTTGTAAAGGCTATTATATAAAGCCTTATTTTCTATAGTTTGAATTAGAGTTTTTGAGGTAATTACATGTAGTTAGTTGAACTCAATCATTTCATGAGGTTAATGATTCTAGGAATTTGTTCGAGTGCTTTTGTGTAGTCCTAATGAGGAAACCAAGAAGTTAAGTAGGGAGTTTGTCACATCCCGTATGCTTGAAGAAATCACAAACAAAATTAAATAATAATTTATGGGGACAAATAAATTCATCAGCTTGTATTTCATAATATGGGAGTACAATGTAAGATGTGTTTGCATACCTTATATTTGTCAAAAAATTCCACCTGCAGAAATAGATAAAAGTATTAAACCTTGGCAAGAGATATCTCTATGATAAAGAATTTAGATGCAACTAGAGGTTTCAAGATTAAAGGCTTAAAGCTACGCTTGTAGATGAGGATGTGACTAGTTAGCCAGAAAACACCCTTTGTGAGGGACAGAAATGGTAAGATGTCACAATTTGTGTACTGGAACAGCAAGCCTTAATGAAAAGTGTTGTATATAGACTTAATAAAACAGGTAAACGTAGTAGTTAGTAGTTACGTTATTATTAAAAAGTTAGGAATATGGAGTTTTGTTGATCAAAACCAATGATAGGCTTTCATGTATCATCAATGCACATATTGTTTTGGCCCCAATGGATTGTTGCAAATTCTTAGCATTGACCTGGCTGTTCAATAATAAGTATTGACCTTGACTTGATAAACCCCATAAGCTCGTTAAAAACAAGCATGCTTATATATGAAAATTATTAACCGTTTGTGTATGATAGGCAGGATCTGTGTGCTGCAAGGTCCCCGACCCAGCCTAACCTCCAAAAATAACCAAGCACATAAGTGCACTTGTGGAATGTTGGGCCAAGGGTGCAATGTGGCACAAAAGAACATATATCAACAAGAACCTTTGCATCATGGGTTGAAACTCCGGGGACATCCCCTTTGGTGTTAGGTAAGGAAAAATAAGTTGGATGACTCGGATCCTTCAATTGTCCGACCCAGGCAAAAGCCTCGCACTAGCCTATCCTTGATTTCAATAAAATGTGTAACTAAATATGGATATAAAGCAATCACCATGTTTTGCATCATCTTATTAAACTACAAGAGCAATCAGGTCCAAGTACAAACTACTATGGATGGCCTAAAAGTGCAAGTAAAATACAACAGTAAGATATAAACGAATGATATTACCTTGTGAATCAATACGCTGCCAAATATTTGAGCTCTTAAGCTTGACATAACCTTCTCCCATATGGTGTTCATATTTACAACAAAAATAACTGTGAAGATTGGCTCCAGGGTATATAGAACTCCGACCTTGCTGAGAAGCTGCCATAAAGGCTCCGATCTTGCACCTATTAGCACCTCGAAGAACCTCCCTACAAGTACCTCAACAAATGGTCATTAAGAGTACCCAATGTAATTATTTTAGATCATGGATAGAGCATTTATTACGTTAATTAGACCAAACAAATGGTCATTTGAGCACTTTTTCCAATACCCTAGGCATCATTCAATTCCACTCGTTCGAAAGTGATCCCAAAATTGGAGCAAAATCAGCTTCAATATCATGAGGTGAAGTAAAGCTTCGTCATTTGAAATGGATTTGTGGAACAGAGGAATACATTCAGTGCCAATAATTAACGAACTAAGTTTATCTTTAAGGGTGGA
Organism: Cynara cardunculus var. scolymus; assembly: GCF_001531365.2. Classification (NCBI taxonomy): domain Eukaryota; kingdom Viridiplantae; phylum Streptophyta; class Magnoliopsida; order Asterales; family Asteraceae; genus Cynara; species Cynara cardunculus. The sequence continues at coordinate 108,781 of NW_020200634.1, forward strand.
AAACTCAATGGGAAGAACGTGACAACTGAAAATAAGTAATTAAGTTGAAATCTCATTTACCGGATAATATAGGCATTGAAAGAGTACAAGTGGTGCAGCATACGAGACTAACGATCGAAGCAGCAACTCTCAGTTTATGGCGGGATAGAAGCCTCAATAATAGCCCCAAGCTTATGGCATTAAAACGTTGTACCGGTTCCGGACCAGTATCAACTTCCTCTATCTTCGGATCATCGGCGGCGATGATTGCATCAGAGGCCGGACCTGTTATGTAACCTGCGCCTGTAGTGGTGAAACTCCGTTTCTTGCAGGTTAGAGTTGGATGAAGACGGAGGAGTTGCGGCGATGAAAGAGTAGGAAAAACATTACGGTGGTTAGGAAGTTGCCGGCGGTGGTGGAGGGAATGAGGGAGGAGGAGAGGGAGAGCTGCCATGGTTGTGTGGTGTGAGACAGTAAAGACCTCAGATTGGTCCAGTTCTATTCACTCCTATATATATATATATGCCTTTTTAATTTTGTTTAGGGGCGTTACTTACCTATAAAAACATCTGATCTATTTCGATTTGACATTGATAATAAATATTTTTGATAGTTTGGATAAATAATTTATAATAGTATCAAATTGGTAATAAAAAGTTTTTAAAAAAATTATACTCCTCTGACTTATAATAATTTGATAAATACTTTTATAGAAAAATATAAATTATTTCAAATAAGCAATCCCAAACAACCCTAGTTGCTATGTTTAAATTTAAGATTTTGAAGTTCCCTTTTAATCTTATATTTTTTATTTAGTTATCATGTTATAATTTAATTAATCTTTTAATAAATAATGGTTTGCTTACATTTTTGGTTTTTCAATTCAATTCAGTTTAAAAATATCTAACTAAAAAATAAATATATAACTTGGGTTTAACAAGAGAAGTTATAATGAAAACGTAAGAAGAGATATGAATCGTTGATCAGTTTTAATTTCATGTCCGTGCATGAATTGTGCTTAGAAGAGAATTGATCTGGTGCACCTCATTAATGTTGACGCTCAATTAGGATCGATCCATAGATGAAGATCCTTACGCTTCTCACTATAACTTGTTTTTTCACCTGAACTCAACCCTTAGTTAAGTCGATTAGATATATGTATACAAATATTAAAATATATATTATGAATTGGTGAAGATATTGCTACATGCACTGACTTTTATATCAAAATCAGATCAAATTGCATATTTAAATTTACACCAAAACTTATTTATTAAAATATACATTAATTTTTTTCAAATTCATAAAATGTCATGGTTATGTGCAAACCTCATATTTGATGAGATTCCCTTTATTAATAATAAGGTGGCAAGCTTTGTGATGGTTTCATGAGAAAAGGTTTAAAAGGATTTGTGAGGTGTTCCATGCCTTGTTTATGTCATTTAAATAACACTTATATCTTTATATTTAATTTACCCTCCAATTAATCCATTCCATTTTTGCTGAATTTTGATATCTAAGAGAAAACACATACACACAAATACTAACAACAGAGATGGTAGAAGAAAGTTGAAAAAAAGGAAAACTAAGGTTGAAATCTATATAATATTATAGAATTAGAACTAGTTCGAAGTAAAAAAAGATTGAATCCGAGGAGGAATAAAAAATTTATTGTGGTCACGGAGGTTCAAATGCGGTAACTCTGGGCTACCCGCGAAGCAGATGTTCATCATGTGATTAGTCGACTCGCATAGCGAGTTGGATATTCAGGTTAATAAAAAAAATTGGTGAATTAAATGAACTTCTAGAGGTGGGTCCATGATTTTTTATTCAATAGGAAACAAAATAATTATCATAATATAAGATAAAATAAAAATTAGTTATAGTTACAAAATAAAGAAAGGAAATGAAGCTATTTACTAAACACTTGTAATCTTTGATCAGGTAACTGTATATTTATTGTCTCTTATCAAGTAAAAGACGTTTACTTGGTCAGCGATGATGCTCTTTACACACAATTTTATCATATGACATTTTGCAAACCAACAATTTTACTCGGTAAATGAGGGTGGTGACTTTTATAAGGTTAATGCTTATGGGGAAAGAGATGTTTATATGATATTTTGACGACCAATAATCTTATCTGGTAAGTTAAGTGATAATAGTGACTCTTACATATAAATGTTTACCCAATTTATGTTGGTAAACCACCCCTTAACAAGTATCGATACCGAACTGGTATCATGATGATTATTAAACGATGATGCGTGAAGCTATAATATGTTAAACGAAAAAATGGAACTTTATTATAGTTTTGGCTTGTATTTGAACATGAGATATACAATTGTAGGATATATATAAACCTCATGGAATGAATGTACAATATGCATTTAAACTTAGGAGTCGTTTACTAAACGTTTATCCGGTAAGTACTTGCTGGACAATTTTTCTTACCGGATGAACATGACAATGGGCAAAAATCTTACCTGGTAAGAGCAATGATAAGAATGGAGAGTCTTACCCGATAAGTGAGAGTGACGATTCTTACTCAGGTAAACGCTTAACATGTAATTAATTGTTGCATAAGATACATTTTGATGTACTACAATCTTACCTGATAATATAAATTATAGGGTTGACTCTTAACGGTAAGTGCTTACTAGGTAAACATTTAGATAAACGGCCCCTTAGAGCATGTAGATGGTCGCACGCATTTTGTAAGACATTTGTTATTGACCTACTGCGAATAAGCAACTTTAAAATAAAATGTTTACTTTCATATGGTATTTTTTTAGGATGGCAGAAAAAGGGTAATTACAATATATGTCTTGGTTCAAGTTTGAAAATTCGCGTTCGCCTCGAGAAATGTGTCGTATTCTTGAATTATTTGAGTTTTCAAAATATACGTTACTGGTGAAAGAATGACTTTAGTTTGAAGTATTGGTGGCTCTTCGAAAGAGACCTTTACTTTAATGGCCCATACACGCATGTTTCCCACAATTTCTCAACCTCAAAAAATGGGTGTCATCTTCACGTAATGTACATGAACCAAAATCATTTATAGTGCAAAAAATCATGACTCGTAGCTGGAAACGTTTCTTCCCGTATGCATCACTTCGATGCTTGGACTTCACAATTCTTTCTAGTCTTCAATTAATGGAGTTAAATACACATCAATGTCATTCCTCGGTTGTTTGAAACCCTGAATTAGCAATGACATTATGATGTATTTACGTTTCATGCATAATCATGATAGAATATTGTAAATGCATAGAAGAACCGACGATGTACTGTGACGATTGCTCATGAATTCAAATGGATTAAATCCTTCAGAGCTAAGACCAAACCAAATATTCCTAATTTCATCACCAAAATCTTCAAATATGATGTCGATATTCCTCCATTGAGGAGAATTCGCCACGTGTCTAATTTTCTCATTTTCAGCGTGCCAATGCAACAACTTTGCATCTTCGGTGTTTGTAAATAATCATTCAATCTTGGTAGGGTGGATAAATACCACAATATTTTAGCTAGCGGGAGGGCCATCCTTTTGTTTCACATCACTATTGTCTTCCGTTAGATTCTTTGCTAAACCTTGATGTACCACAAATACGACACTCTTGTAGATCAACATCTGCATTCCTCTCCAACATACAATCATTCGGGCATGCATGTGCTCTCTCTATTTCCAATCCCATTAGACACATTAGTTTTTCCGCTTTGTATAATGAAATAGGTAACTCATTATCTTCTGGAAGCATTTCATTCGAAATCTCCAGCAAACATGTGAAAATTTTATCACTCCAATCGTTGCTTGCTTTTAAGTCAAACAGTTTCAACACAGCTGAAAGTTTGGTAAGCTTTGAACAACCAACATACAACGGTTTTTCGAGTCGATAAACAATTATTCAAATTTGTTGTAATCCTTATCGGGAATATTATTCTCCACGTCACGTAACATTTCATCTAAATTATCACGACTATCATTGTAAGATTCATAGTCATCATTTGTCTCACTACGATCACGATTAACCATGTAATTACAATTATCAAAATCCTCTCCGTGTCGAATCCAACATGTATATTGTTTCATAAACTCACGTACAATAAGATGTTCTTTAATTAATTTTTTTTATTAACCTGGGATATCCAACCCGCTATGTGAGCCGATTAATCTCAGGGCGACCACCTGTTTTGCAGATAGCTTAGAGTCACCGCATTTGAACCTCCGTGGCCACAAGGGGATTTTCATTCCTCCTTGGATTTGAACTTGGGACCTCCCGGTACTTTTGACCTTTGGAGCCAAGCTCAAACCAATCAGGCACCACCCTTGTGGTTTCTTTAATTAAATTATGATCACTATATTTAGAAAAGTTTCTATAATCCCGACAAGGACGCCAAATTTCACTTTCTCCATCGTTCAACCGATTATTCTCAGGAACCTCCATAAACTGATCAAGACTGGCCAAATAATCCTTTATAGCTCGTGGTATTTGGTACGTCCAATCACTATGATCTATCTATAATGTCGAAATAAATTTTAATTATAAATGCATGCATGACATGAGTAGATATCAAAAGGTCGCACGTGGCCATCACGACCCACTTTTTGAATATTTTTTTCTCATATGTGAATACAGATTACACAGATTGATTACTTAAGAAAAATTCGACAACAATTACCCTTAACTCCCCAAATATGCATACAATTAAAAAACATATCGTAGGAGTAAAGGGAAACGTCTATCGAAATTTTCTTATAATAACCAATCCGTTATACGCATTCACATCCTGAATAAGACAAATATTCAAAAAAACAGTTCTAAACAATGAACTATCAAACTAATATCTGTTAAATCAAAATTTGGACAGATGACCTAAAGGTAAATACTGAAAAATTCCCTTGAGGCCATGGAGGTTCAAATGCGGTGACTTCGGGCTATCTGCAAAGCAGGTGGTCGTCCTGGTATTAGTCGGCTCGCATAACGAGTTGGATATTCAGGTTAATAAAAAAAAAAAACTTAGACTTGTATAATATATAAATGCATGCAAGTTAAAAGTTTTTAGCAATCAAAAAGTTAATATAAATTAATGTATAGTAGTATACTAGTAGCTGATCAATATGTAAAATTTCACTGATAGATCCAAAAAGTAATCCTTCTGAATATTTTAATCATATGATCATGAATGCTCAGTTGATCAAATTTGGTATATGCCCTACGAATTGATATTATGTATGTATGTACGTGCGAGCGAGCTGTTGATCACATACAAAAGGAGACTTACATACACGCTTTTAAAGATGCAATCGTTTACAATTGCCGACTATCCTTTCTACATGATTTTTCTTCCAAAACAGTGTATAAAACCATAACTATAGCAACGATTCCACTACAACCGTGTAAAAAGGATCCAAAACCATCTTTTATACATGGTTCTTTTTAAAAACAATGTATAATAAGGTGTGTATAAAAGTCATATATGCAGCAGTAGTTATATGAAGGTTTTGTAAACAATCAACACAACAAAATAGTTTTACAAGACGTCTAAAATGTCTAAGCATCCTAATATAATATTTTATGTAACTTAAGTTTTTAGAACCAATCTGTAAAGTGTAATATCTAAAAGTGTTACAATAAATTTATAAGACGTTTCTGTAAGTTTCAACAAGTTTTTTTTTAACGTTTTTAAAATAGTGTCGTATTAGCTACTTTATATGACACTTTGAGAATTATCCTATAAACTCATTTTTTTATAAGACACTTGTGTTTATGTGATTTTTTTTTCAAATAGTGTCGTGTAAAACAGTTAATACGACACTTTATTTTAAAAACATCATAAAAATTTGTTACAATTCCTAAAAACGTCTTATAAACTTATTGTAACACTTTTAGATATGAAGCTTATTAAGATTTTGAGAAGTATCCGATAAACTCATTTTTTATAGGACACTTGTCTTTATATGATACTTTTATTTTTCAAATAGTACTGTATAAAATAACTAATACGATACATTATTCTAAAAGCATCATAAAAACTTGTTATAATGCCTAAAAACGTCTTATATACCTATTGTAACACTTTTTAGACATGACGCTTTTTGATTTGGTCCTATGAAGTATTTTATTCAGATGCTTAAACATTTTAGGCGTCAAATAAAGACATACTCGCGAAAAAAGCACCTACCCTGGTGGAATTTAATTGCTTTGCATCAATTCTATTGTAACGGATGTTACTTTATTAAACAATTTAATAAAATAAAAAAGGACCAGTTAGACTGATTAAGGCTTGATCCCTGGTTGAAGAAACGAATCGGTCCTACTTTCTAGGCCAAAAACCAGTTAAGCGTCTACTCAAACTAATTTACAAGAACCGGTTACAATTTTTTTTCGAACTACAGAATACCAAAGTCTAAGGGTCGGTTAAGCTCGATCCTTACCCAACTTCTAGCATATGTTGTATGACATCAAACTATTACGTATCGTCTTCTGTTTTTCCTTTATCAACAACTTAATGATGAACTTGAGATTGAGATATCATAAAACAAAATTTTACTTCACACTTTTATACGAGAGTTAAGGTTACAATCCATAAAGAGAATGAGAACATCTTCCGTTGATTATCAGTTTTATGGAGCATTTTATTATATTAGTAGGGTTCAACGTCTATCTTGTATTTAAACATGTTTATCAGTTGGTTATGCATTAGTTTATGAAACTCAAACGAATAAATAAGTTATAAATATTGTATGAATATAATCACATGTGAATATACTCGTTATTGAAATTTCGAAAACTAGATAAATAATTGGCAATATATATATATATATATATATATATATATAAAGAGAGAGAGAGAGAGGTGGGTTATTATACAACCCATCATATTTGTACAAAGTATTGATCATAATTAATAAATCTTATTAATTTGATAGAAGTTTTGATTGTTTCATAATATAAAGTATTGATCATAATTAATAAATCTTAGTCATCTTCCATAAATATTTAAATCATAATAAATGAACTTTCATCATTTCCATAAATATTTCAATTTATTGGGTTGCATTGGTTGTACAAATATAATGGGTTGCATTTGAAACAAACTTTCTTTCTTTCTTTCTATATATATATATATATATATATATATATAGGGTTGAGTTCACGTGAGATCAAAGGTTTTTCGTGAGACCCGGGAGACCAAATTATGTTCATTGATCAACTTTATAAGCTAATGATCTAATGGTCTAGAGTTGCACAGTGACAATTTTTTGATTATTGAGAAGTCTCGTGACAATTTTATGATTATGAATGTTGAGATTGTAGATCTAATCCAAGGGTGTGTGTGAGTATCATATTAAATAATAAAATACCTGTTTTCATATAATTTATTTAATTAAAGAAATCATTTATCTTTTAAGATAACTTAGACTTTCTTTAAATTGAGATGAATTTGTGGGTTTCAAAACTTATTTCGTTCATATGAAAAGGATTAAATGAGTTTCCAGAAATCGTTCAAAAATGGGGTGAAATAGGAATATTATGAAAGTTTAAAGACTTTATATGCATAATTAATGTGTACTTATAATTTTAAAAAAGAGTTTCTAACAGATTAAGAGGTTGTTTACTAAAATGCTTATTCGGATAAGCGTTTACCAAATCATAGTACAATTCTGGATGAATATGGCAAGAACCAATACTCTTATTTGATAAGAGCGAAGTCAATGACTGAGAGTCTTACGCGGTAAGTGATGACGACGACTTTTACCACGGTTAGCACTAACCTGGTAAATTGTTACATACGATGTCATTTTGATGGATTAAAATCTTACCGACAAGTAAACGATAGTGTTGAATTTTACCGATAAACACTTACCGAATAAGTGTTTAGGTAAACGGCCCCTAAATCTAAATATTTTATAACATAAAAATTATTGGTATTAGACATATTCACATATTTAAAAATCTATAAAATTATTTGTTAAAAAACTCTATAAAGTTATGAAGTAGGCGCTTAATATTTTACCAAGAAATTTTGTGATGACAAATTCATAGTTGTACGATATTTTTTGATTAACCTGGATATCCAACCCGCTATGCGAGCCGACTAATCCCAGGACGACCACCTGTTTTGCAGATAGCTTGGAGTCACCGCATTTAAACCTCCGTGGCCACAAAAGAATTTTTATTCCTTCTTGAATTTGAACCTGAACCTCCTGATATTTTTAACCGTTGGAGCCAAGCTCAAACCAATATAACACCACCCTTGTAATGTAAAATGAAGAAATAACTTCTTAATTAGTAATTTTCATGTTGTAGAAATCCAATTCGGGTAAAAGTTTGATTAATGATGGTGAAAAAAAGATAAAGAAGTAAACAAAACAACAATTTAGTTTAATACATATAGCACGATCATAATTTACATGTACACATGCATATACTTGATTATTTAATGGTACGTATCTTTTAATGTATGTACTAATCTTAGATTATATCAGATTTCAAGAGATTCTGTTAGATATTACCATAAAATTGATTTATATGGTTTGTAACTTTTGTTACGTTTGTATTTGATTTGTCACATACACACATATGCGCGTGTGTGTGTGTGAAAAATCATTTGCTAACCTTCTAATTGTTACAAACCAAACAATTGAGATATTTATGGAAAA
>NW_020200634.1:121215-123139 GCF_001531365.2 Cynara cardunculus var. scolymus
TTTTTTTAAAATGTATTTTTCTATAAGTTTTTTTTTAAAATTTTTTTAAAATTATTTTTCTAAAACAATTTTTAAAATTTCCGGCGGATTTTGTCCGCCGGAAAATGTTAAAAGATTTTTATTTTTTATTTTTAAACATTTCCGGCGGATTTCCGGCAGATATATTTTTGGTTTTTTTTTAAATTTATTTTTCTTTTTTAAATTTTTTAATAATGATTTTTCTAAAACAATTTTTAAAATTTCCGGCGGAACGTTTCCGCCGGAAATTGTTAAAAGATTTTTATTTTTTTTAAAAAATCTTTTCCGGCGGATTTCCGGCGGATACATTTTTAATTTTTTTTAAATTTATTTTTCTATAAGTTTTTTTATAAATTTTTTAAAAATTATTTTTCTAAAACAATTTTCGGCGGATTTCCGGCGGATTTATTTTTTTGAATTTTTTAAACTTTCCGGCGGATATTTCCGCCGGTAAAATATTTTTCCATTTTTTTTCAAATATTAATTAATTTTTAAAGATTAATTAACCCTTAATTAATAAATCCGCCGGAAATCCGCCGGAAATCCGCCGGAATTATTACCGATTTARRWTTTCCGGCGGATTTCCGGCGGAGCTCCGGCGGAAGTCAACAAAAGTTGACTTTGTTAATTTCCGCCGGAAATCCGACGGAAAATTTCCGCCGGAAATGACCAGTTTTCTAGTAGTGTGAGAATGGCTGATGTAGCGTGAGTGGTGGATTATGTTTGATACCTTCATTGTTTTTGAAGAGTGCCGAAGATGAATCGATAACCTCATATATCGTTGAATCAAAAGAATATCGAAATATGAGTAGGACGGGATTCAAAGAACTCAAAATTGTATAAACCAAAAACTGATTAGCAGCAAATGTTATCAACCTATTTAAAGACTAAAAAACTTAGAAAGAAAATGAAATGAGAATCCTAAATCAATTCAAACTTAAATAAAAAAAAAAGGCTAAAATCCCATCGTCGCAAGACATAGTCTTGCGTTTTGCTCATAAGGTTGATTCTACTAAAAAAAGGCTATGTTTTTTTATCCAAATCAACATAATTGACTTTTCTGGGTCAACCTGCGACTTTCAGATTTTTTTGGGTGCTCATACGGGCCATAAATTTGGTTTCATGTCGAGCTGCATCAATGTCCCTAATTTACCCCTTTGTATATGTACTTTTTCGTCCAAAAATACCAGCCTTTGACGATAAATACTTGTACCCACAAGTTTTGGTTCTTCAAAAGCATTACAATGACATGACAACGCTAAATTCAGTACCAAAAACCATCATTTTTACTAATATTTCTAGTCTTGTTTTTGGATTCACACACAGTAATTTGTTTCAGCATACCAACATAACCCTCTATTTTCAATATTGGTTCGGGTGGGCCCAAGGTCACGGTGGTCCCGGTCACTGGCCTCCCACCCACCTCTGGTGATTTCATAGTTTTGACACTATTTATGTAACTTATGATCCCAACCAAAAGTTTGGAATAGGGGATCAACTGAAATTGCTCCGCGTTGGACGGTTCCATAACACATGTATTAATTTCGATTATGTTCACTAACAAATAGTATAATGGTAGCATCCTTGAGATAGGAGATAGTCATCGATTTGATAAGGTGAGAGAAGTTTCAGTTGTCACCAACATAAAAAAGTTTCGAAATGTGTTAATTGAATATTGTAATTCAATGTGACATTCGTATTCAACATTATTAATGTTAATATTGCACATGTTTAATAATGAGGATTTGGTCAATTTAAGAATTGTACATATGCTATGAAACAATATTAAATATCAAGGAACAAATTAAAATATTATGACATTCCTGGAATCATTGAAGAAAACTCTTTTTTCAATTATTTCACCGTCCATAACACATGCTAGCTTTTATATATATATATATATATA
>NW_020200634.1:128714-130641 GCF_001531365.2 Cynara cardunculus var. scolymus
ATATATATATATATATATATATACTATATGGGGTCTAATCTAATGAGAAATAATTAGTTTGTGGTAACTGTGAGTTCTAATCTCAACCACAAATCAATAGATAAATTAGGAAATTTATAATTTTGATAATTTTTAATAAATTTTATAATGTAAGGACATTTTTGGTATTTTCTCTCCTCTCTCCTCTCTTCTCTTTCCGTTCTCCATCCTCTGGCCTCCGGCCACCGTATTATATCAATATAGACAAAAAATAAAACGAAATATTAAAATAAAGATGTATCTCGCTACCCTTCTAGTGTGCATATATATATATATATATATATATATATATATAATTCATGTGAAATCAACATTTTTTCATGAGACCACATTTTTAAATTTGAAATTTCACAACAGAACGCTGTGAAGGTAAAAAAATCCAAGCCTTCACAACAAAAATATTGTGAAGGTTACCTTCACAGTGTTTTTTTTTTTTTGTGAAATTTTAAGTATAAAAAGATTGTCTCACAAGTCTTAATAGAACAACCCAATCTTACATGATTTCAACTAACTCTCTCTCTCTCTCTCTCTCTCTCTCTCTCTATATATATATATATATATATGTAGGTAGATAGAAAGATAGATAGACACGTATAATCATTAATTCACAAACCCAATAAAACGTATAAATTTATCAACCAATTTTTCATGATACAGTGTGTATACAATTTTGTTTCATATGTGAAACGTTCATGACTGTTTTTCTTCACACACAACATTGTATAAATAAAATCAATAATGCATTCCTATTTTTTATGTATAACATTAATATTAACATTAAAAGGTAAACAAACAACCCCTTAACCTTTTGGGTTCTCAAGAATAACCAAAGAGTCACATTCTATAACTTTAATAATAATATAATTTTAATTTATGGTAAAAAATATTAATTATAAAATATAAACGGGTTGGACGGGCCTGTCCATATATACTTTTTCATTACCCATGTCCGCCCATTAATTTTAACGAACAAACCCGAGCCCGTCCATTTTCTCGAGAATGGTTGTCCAAGCCCGTATTTCTAGCGCGATGAATGGATCGGGTCTAACGGGTCGTCCCGCCCATAAACATCTCTATTTTTCAACATTTAATAAACACATGACACCTATGACATGAATTGGTCCATGAACCTTCTCGTTATTCATGTATAATAGCAAAAGGTCCAAATTGTATGGTTTGTGTTTTCAAAATCCCCACAAAGCCAATAATAGGTGCGTATGAAAATTTTGCACATTTACAACCAAAAAGGCTCAAGGGCCGCTATTAAAGTTCACAAGTAAAATCTCGCAAATATTGTTGGTCTCAACCATCGTATTTGATATTAATACTTATAAACATCTAATCACACACTTAGAAATAAATGTTCTTATTTAACAAGGTATATATCCAATGAACTTCACTCATCAGATATTATTTTATCATCCGACCTTATTCTTTTAGGCTTCAATATTTCACCCATTCGATATCTAAACAGTTGATTGTCATCATAACTTTCATCAGATCCTAACCCGGTAAATTCTTCTATTGGATAAAAGATTCCAATTTTACTAACTCAATTTTTTTTAAGTATATTGATGGTCCGGATAACCACACAGACACAAACAACAATCAGGACTAAAAGCAAGTATACAAATAGTCCCAATATCGTTTTTCAAGTAATAAAAGTGGTACAAGTACCGGATATCGTCCACAGGGATCGTAGTAAAAGTTTAAAAGAGAGTAAGGTTAAGGAAATGATTTCAGAAGGCGATATCGAAGACTTTGATTAGAACAGAGTTAACACAACTAAAAAACAGGAGATAACAGAATATAAAGCAAGCTAAGGTGTATGACTTTTAGGGTGAGATGTGAAAATTATTTCCAGTCGACCAATGCTGTCAAAATGCTA
>NW_020200634.1:131837-149360 GCF_001531365.2 Cynara cardunculus var. scolymus
ATGCTACCACATTTCCACAGCATCAACCTGCTCCAATCTGTCCAAAATAAGATCAATTTAGACCAAAATCCACTAAAAACAGGTTCATCATTCTTCTTAGCATAAAAAHAGAKAAAAGAGATAAAATGACTYAAAGTTGGGATATGAATAGAAAATAACCTATCTAAAAGAGAATAAAAAGGTACTTTACGTACTAAATACTTAGTACGTATCATATATAATATTTATATACGGCAAATGCAACAAATAAACTCACACACCCTCCTCACCTATGGTGAGGCTTGAACCCCTGACCTCCTAGGAGATCAAAGGCCTTTTGGTTTACCAACTCAAAATTTATCGGATGAAAGTCGTGCACCTTTATAATATTCTATAGCTGGTAAATCCGAAATGTAGCCTACATTTCGGATATAGAAAAGATATGAATTTTACTTGTAAATGCCTTATAACGATCTGTATTGATCCAAGAGAAGAATGCCTTGAACAAAATCGAAGAGTAGTTGAAGAGATGTCGAGATCGTCATCGAAGCAAATTGGTTTGTCATCTAGCCAAAAGAAGATTAGTACAAGATAAACATCAACTAATAGTCTGACAAATACTAGTACTAGCAATCCAAATCTTGAACTACACATTTGTCCAGCAAGTTTGGTTCACCAACTCACTTGCTTCCTCGATATGAGAACATGTACACTATGTCAGCTTAAGTACAAAAACATCTTATATTGGTACTTTGCTTACTTTACCATTTCCTTGGTGTATCTAAAGATGGAGTAAGTTAACAAAATGTCTACATTAAGCTCAAAGATTGAAATGAAGAGTACTAGGATATATGGATCAACCAAATAGAAGAAGACACAAATTAAAGCTGGATAGTAAGCATTTAATGCAAAGATGACTTAAAAGATAACCCTTGTAATTTAATGCAACTCGCCTGTTTTCTAAAGAACATTTTTATGAGTATTTCTGAAGTAAAATTGACGTCATACTCTGAAGAAATTCCTTAGTTCTTCATATCTGAAAGAAAACCTCCTTCCCCCCCTCTCTTTCAGTTTAACAAATTTGTCACGATCAGATAGTTTAGGATCACAGGTCCTACCTTACTAGCTTCCGCAATATATCTGTACTTATTTATTTTATACAAAATATAGAGAAAAAAAATTAAAAAGCGAAAAGCTCTTGTGTTTGTATTCAACCCTCCTTTCTTTCTACAAATATTTCCTGTGTAAGTCATCATTTCCCAGGAACGACAACAAAAATATTCAAGCATCAAATGATATGTTGCTCCCAAATCATCTAAATACTCAAAGAAACCTCATTTGATTAAATAAACATCAATTAAATCACTTGAAACCATCATTGAATATGTCTTAAAATAACAAATAACACATCATAAAAGTTCTTCCAAGATTTGGAGGCCAAAACATATCCATGTGTACAAAAATCACAAACTCAACAAATATGGAACAAACCCATCAAGATGTATTCAAATCCAAAATAGAGGTACTTTTGACATGTATATAGTTTTGCAAAGTAACTAGACTTTACCTTGCTGTATTTATGTTAAATATTGAGCTTCCTTTGGTGAAAACTTAAATACTACTTGCAAGAATCCTAATATAAGATGTGAAGCTGCCAAAAAAACTTTCTATACTCCACAAACTCATGAATGTACCACAAGGAGGAAATAGAGGTTGTAGGTGCAAAGAGCGCAAACCTTAGGTCAAAAGATGGGAATTTAGAAGCTTACCTTTAACTTCCAAGAGCTCCAAAATCCCTAACAATGGTGAATCTAACTCCTAGGTTGGAACCCCCTCTTGATTCCAAGAAAAACCTTCAAAATCTCCCAAGAGTCCTCTATGTGCTAAAAGAATCGGCTAAGAGGATATAGTTGGTGAGAAGATGAGGATAAAGGAAATGAGAATCTAGTTTAGGGGGTGGTCGAGCCTGTTTTCAGGTGCCAGACTTGTGGCGCGCCTAACGGTGTGACATAAGTCGCTCAAGCCAAGTCCCCAACCCCTCACACCCGACACATGGACGACTTATCTAAAGCCTCCGAATAGGTGCCCCACCTTATATTTCATGCCCTTCCAACCACATGGCTTGTATGTTCTCTGACCGTTTTTTCGGCCATTTTCCTGAAATATACATTTAAGGAGACAACAAAATTTCTCAACTATCGTAGCTGTTGTCGTGTAATATTGCTGATGTTTGAAAATATCGACTGAGATCTCAAATAAAAAGGCAAGTTGTGTTCGATTTTTGCTGTTGGTATCGATGTTCGTGCTTCATCACCGGACATGGTTTATGTTCTAGTATCTTCTTAACCTTTTCGGCTCTAATACCTTTCAAGAGAAAAGGATGGAAAATTGTTTACACTTCCATTCATTAAAGGCCCATAATTTATGCAAAGTTAAAACCTAGAATAACAAGTAAAACATGTATTCACCAGAAAACTTCTAATACGAAACTTATTCTATCCCATTGAAAAGACATACAGTAATGTAGGGGCAGATTCAAATAAAAACTAATTTTCCATTCTGAACCAAGGGACAAATCTTAATCATTGATCAAAATTAAAAAAATTAATCAATGGTTAAAACATAAAATGTTTAGTTAAGAAGTGGTTAGAGGCAAAAATGGAAGTTTGAATCACACACCTACCTTATTTGACCTTTTATTTTCTTTTTTAATTAAGAAAATTTACCCCCTTAATTTTTAAACTAAATTATCTTAAAAATAATTAATACTTTTAATAAAAAATTACGTTAAAAAAAATGAGCAGTTTATTTTCTTTGATTTGACATCCATCTCGATATAATTTTTTTTTTGTTTTAACCGTTTTTTACGTGAAATGACTTATATGTGTAATATTCATTATGAATATTTATGCATGTTCATATGTTTACAACAACTTTTTAATATTCATACATACTATGATATTTATTATGAATATACAACTCAACATAACATTCATCATGAATAGTTACGTATTTTCACATATATTCAACAAATCTTCAATATTCATACGTCACTATGACATTCATCATTAGTATACATTTTTATTTTAACATTCATCATGAATATAAATACTATTCATCATAAATATTTATGTATGTGCACATATATACAATAACTCTTTAATATTCATACATCATCATGATATTCATCATAAATATACGTTTTCACCATAAACGTTAGTCTTATATATACATGTGTGTGTGTGTTCACGTTTATACAATAACTCTTTAGTATTCATATATCAATATGATATTCATCATTAATATACATTTTCACTGTAAGTCTATAACATATATCATGAATATTTATATATGTTCACGTGTATACAACAACTTTTTCAGTATTCATATATCAATATGATACTTATCATGAATATACATTTTCAGTATAACATTCATCATGAATATACGTACTATTCTGAATATACATATTATTCATCATGAATATTTATGTATGATTACATGTATACAACAACTCTCTAGTATTCATACTAGCATGATATTTATTAATATTAATTTTCATCATAATATCCATCATGAATATACTACAGTTTCAACTCTACGTACTCTAGTTTTCTTTCTTTTTCTTTATTGGGTTCTCGATTGATATGACAAGTTCCCGATTTGGCTCAATAGGTTTCCTGATCCATCTCGATAAAAGTTGAAGGTGGTAGGTTATGGTTTTATACAAACAAACACACAATAAATTTATCGTTAAGTTCTCAATCGGTCTCGAAAAAAATTAAGGTGTTAGGTTTGATTTTATACACAAACCACACACTAAGTCAATGGATGGATTCTTGATTATTCTCGATGGGTTCTCAATTGGTCTTGATCGGTTCTGATGGGTTTTCGATCGGTCTCGATGTATTCTTGATTGGTCTCGATGGGTTCTCCATCTATCTTGATAAAAGTTGAAAGTGGTAGGCTATGGTCTTACACCACACAAACACAATCGATAACTTCTAGATGCAAAATAAGGTGGTAGGCTATGGTAAACACATAAACACACACCAAGTAGATGAATAGATTTTTGATTGGTCTCGATAGGTTATCGCTCAGTCTCCATAGGTTTTCGTTCGGTCTCAGTAGATTATCTCTCAATTTCAATGGGTTCCTGATCGGTCTTGATGGGTGTTGGTTACGTTGATGAACGACATGGTGCCATGTTACATACTTATGACATTGAAAAAAGTGATGTCGAGTTATAGACTTTCGGTGTCGAACTGTTGTACACACTTGAACATACAAAAATATCCATAAAGAATATTACACATATTTAGCATTTCACGTAAAAAACGGTTAAAACGAAAAACAAAACTATATCGAGATTAATATCATATCGAAGAGACTAAATTCTCATTTTCTTAATGTAATTTGTTTGATTAAAATATTAATAATTTTTAAAATAATTTAGTTTAAAAATGAAATGTTAAAAGTTTTTAATTAAAATGTAAAAGAAAAATTTATATACTAATCGTGAGAATGACTTAAATAGATTTTCTCTTTTACTGTTAATCACCTTAATTAACAATTTTAATTAATCAAAAAGTCTATTTAATATGAGTTGTTGTATTAAACACAAATAGAGGTTTAAGATTTGTCCATCGATTTATAACGAAAAATTGGTTTTTATCTGAAGCTTTCTCCACTCTTTTAATATATATCCCATACTTATCTTAATAGAGACATTGACTTTAAAATTTGCAACTAATATTAGAAATGAATTCGTACGACTTTTGGTTTTTATTTGATAGAAAATTTAGTTTTTATTAGGGGATGTTTGAGATTGTTTATAAAAACAAATTATTGACTTATTCCAGTGTGACACTGGTAATAACCACTTTTGAGTGTTCGAATAAACAACTTATAACGGTGCCAAACCGGTAATAAGAAGTTTTTTAAGAAGTTAAACTCTTCTAACTTATAATAAATTGATAAGGGCTTTAATAGCAAAACATAAGTTGTTTCAAATAAACAATCTCAAAACCCTCTTAATAACTTGCTTGTTTTATAAGGTTTTGTATTTTATGTATTACTTTTTATAACTGTTTTTGAAAATAGTAGTTACCAATATTAGTAGTTTTTATGTTTTCTTAAAATAAAACCATATGGACGTTAATAATACTATAAGGGTATTCGTGCAATGCAGCGAGATAACTCTTCATTTTAATATTTTTTTTTATTTTTTGTCTCTATCGATATCATACAATTTTATGTGGTTTTGAGAACACGATAATGTTTTTATTATTTGAATGAAATATAAGTTTGAAGATAACATAAAAATTTGAAAAAAATAAAATCGATATTAGCATCAAATTAACTATTTAATAATTATCGTTTTTTTGGTGTAACTTATTTAATTCAACTTTCTTATAATTTCATTTAGATTTATAACAAAGTAATTTATATTTGGTTTAATAATATAATTTGTCACAGAGATAATATTAGAACTCAATGATTATCTTAATTATATTTTAAATTTTTTATATTTAAAATGAATGTTTATCCTGTATTTGATTATGTTTATCTACAGTTAGTTACAATGGAGCTTTAATAGATTGTACTTATGCAAAATTATTTGTAAAATTGAATTTTAATTAATATGCATTAATAAACAGTATGTCATGCATAGAAAATGATTTTTAAGAGTTTTTGTCAAATGTTTTATAATATAGTATAGATTTAGAGTATTTTAATGACGTAAATAATAAATATTTTCTCAATAAGTAATATAAAACATAAATATATTATATATAAATTTTTTGTATCTTTTCTAATACTTTTAAATAAATAATATTACAACAAATTTAATATATTATTATTCGTTACCTCAAATTTAACCTAGTCATTATAAAATAATTTAGCCGCAAATTTCATATTTGATTTGTTTGAAATATACAAAAGAACAAATAAATATAAGAATAAATTACGGATTTGGTCCTGACGTTTGTGATTTGTGATGGATTTTGTTCTTTTATCTTCATTTATTGCATAATAAACCTTTACTTATGCATTTTGTTTTGATTTGTTCTCCCCCTAACATTTAGGGCATCTCCAGTGCATGACACTCTACCAGAGTGTCATGGACTGCCACATCARCATTCCACTCACCATACAACTCTATCATTTTATACCCACACTCCATAACACTCCAATGAGTTTAATAGATTTCCACATCATATATATATATATATATATATATATATATTATCTATAAATATAATTTTACCAACAAATTTAAAAATCTACTAAAAACAAGGAATAATACATTAAAATGAAAATGAAACGAAATTAAAATACATTTAATAAAAAGTACGAGACTAAAATACATCAGTTAAAAAGTACCAAAGCTAGAAAATGAAATTAAAACTAAATGTAGTTTATGTAATGTATTTTAAAATTAATGTAATTTTAAAATTAATGTAATATCTTATTAATGTAATGTATTTTGAAATTAATGAAATGTTTTATTAATTATGTTGTTTTTATAAATTAAGAAAAATAAAAATAAAAATTAATGTAATATCTCCCCATGATGCGTGCAATGTCCATTAAACTCTTCCCCATTAAACTCCCCATGACACCCTTCACAATGCATGATGCATGTCATGGTTTCCATTAAACTCCCCATAACACCCCATTGAAGATGCTCTTATTATCAATCTCCGTTAACTTTGAGAGAAAAAGGGTCAAATAATCAATTTTCTTTATTTTATTATTTTTAAATTACTTTTTAATAATATTATATCATATATATATGTGTATATATATAGAAACACATGATATACTTATATACAGTTGTACACATAATGGTATTATATAATTAAAAAAATCTTAAAATAAAGAAAGTGGGTAAAATGACCATGTTACCCTTGTAATTAACGAAGAGAATAGATGGACGTTAGGAAAGAGGGACCAAATCCAAAATAAAATGCAATAAATGACCAAATCTGTAATAAATCAGAAACATCAGGGACCAAATCCGTAGTTTTAGCTTTAAATATTAAAAGAAATAAGGTAAAATTAGTTGGAATAAAGATCGGAAAAATCAGAGAATTGATATATTATTCAAAGTGGGACACAGGAAATAAGAGGTTATCACGCGCTGACAGATAAGAGAGCTCCACGTGTCCATTATCTGGAACGCTCTTCACGGGATTCTCTTTTCTTCCCCACTCCCTCCTCTATCTTCGTTCTTGACACGTCCTTATTTTATTTTTAATTTTCATTTAAAATTTTGTTTTTGTGCTTCATTTTCCATCAATCATCAATGATAAGGAGCGTATCACACCGATGAACCAAACTGCTACCAATCAAATCCCAAATCAATCAAAATCATCTTTGTTTTCCGTTCCTCATGATCGATTCTGCATCTCCAGATACCCATATTTCACTTGTCGATTGACCTTTCATCACCACTTTCTACTGTTCTGATCTTCTCTCTTGCTTTTTACTCCATCCCATGGCAATATGTCGTCGCCTACCGCTCTTTCTCCTTGCATTTTTCTGTTTTCTTGGCCTTCTCAGCGCCAGCGATGGCGATGCTCATCCGATTTACATGTAAGTTTAACTGATTCCCGTTTTAATACTTTTACTCATCGGATTTTTGCTTCTATTTACCCTTTGTAATTTTGGTATTTGGGTTACTTTGATTTTGTAATTCGTATCATTTTTTAGTTTAATTGTAGCTCAAGAACAAGTGCTTAGATTTTTCTACGTTTTAAACCCTAACTTATGAACTTCAGCTGATCTCAGTT
Source organism: Cynara cardunculus var. scolymus (assembly GCF_001531365.2). Taxonomy (NCBI): domain Eukaryota; kingdom Viridiplantae; phylum Streptophyta; class Magnoliopsida; order Asterales; family Asteraceae; genus Cynara; species Cynara cardunculus. The sequence goes on from NW_020200634.1 coordinate 139,616, forward strand.
CACTGCAGATTTTTTAAGTTTACTTTAATTTAGGTGAAAGCGCTCAATTTTTATCATTACGATGCCGCAATTGATATTTCTACATGTTGTATTTGTTAGATATCGTAGTCAATCAAGGTAAGGAAATATTGTGGTCGGTTGAGCCTGTTAAAGAAAGGGTCAAGAGTGGTCACGGTTATCAAAGATATAACACGGCCAGATTGAGATAATAAACCACAGACCAAAAGTTATGACATGTGCAGGCCAATTCATTGTTTTTAAGCATTGGATTGTCAAGCATAAAAAGAGTAGAAATTTAGATTCAAATGAACCAGTTCTGAACTTACAGTTAATTAATAGTATATAGGAGTCAAGACCCTTGTAGCCATAGCTATAAATACCTGATGGTGATAAGTTTTAAAAGATTATTACAAAAGCATATGTTATATGAATTCCTCAAAATCTCCATATACGTCATCATGTTTACTTGTTTAGTCAAGATTTATGAGATACTTCATCTGGAGGATTTTTCTTACTCTTTGTGATTGCTTGTGGCTTTTTTATTGCACAATTCTCCCATTTTAGATGGACCATAAACTCATCCAAGCTTCAATCTCCAATTACTATATTTAATACGTCTTTAATGCTTCCCAAAGTCATTATTATAAAAAGTAAGCTATAAAGAAAATGTGAGTCAGACACCCGAGATAAGGAATTTGATAAACGGGAATTGGATGGTTAAAACTTAAAATGGCCAAAGGAAAAGAATGGACATTTGTTTTGGAGCATATGGACCATCTTTGATTCCAGTGAGACATATCTTCACCTAGATGGAAATGTCTATCCCAAATTTTACCCAAATAGTCTCTTCATTGCTTGACTTTGTTATACATTCCTCAGACTTACCAAAGAAGCTGCGCTCATGATGTGAACACATATTGTAAGGTAACATCACCTGTTTCAGGCTTTTAAAGCACTAATATTCTTTTACATGCAATTTCTGGTTGAATAGAGCTTGTGTGGAGCAATGCGAGAAGACTGGATGTGTGGGGGATATCTGCTTTCAACACTGCAATTTGACTTCTGATAGGAAGTCTGCCAATGATCCATGGTATCTGCAAGAGCCACTGTATATAAAATGGAAAAGTTGGGACTGTCTTAGTGGCTGCCGATATCAATGTATGCTTGTTAGGGAGGAAGACAGAGAGAAGTCTGGAGATATGCCTGTCAAGTATCATGGCAAATGGCCACTCCAACGTGCCTTTGGGATTGAGGTGCTACAAATTGTTGTACTTTTATGTTGATTATTTGATCATTATATGTTGCTTTCTTGAGTAAATGTTATTCTTGTTTGCAGGAACCTGTGGCGGTGGCACTCTCTGCTCTTAATCTTGCTGTTCAATTTCAGGGATGGGTATCATTTTTCATCCTTGTGAACTACAAGTTGTCTTTAAGGCCAAATAGGCAGACGTACTACGAATATACTGGGCTGTGGCATATCTATGGAACATTATCAATGAACTTCTTATTTTGGAGTGCTGTTTATCACAGTAGGTACGTAGTGGTCTTCTTCATCTTTTCCTGCTCTATGGTAAACATACATGCATTGTCATGTAACACTACTGTGCACAAATGTTCATCGGTATGCCAGATATTATGTAGGAGTATTAGAACTTTGTCTTCAGTGGATAACTGCTGACTTTATGTTATTAGATAGTGTGCTAAGGTGTATGTTTCTGATAAGCAAAATAGTCTTGAAATTTTAATGACTCGTACCTGAAACTTTTTTCATATGTCCAATTTGTTTGGTTATCAGCTTCTACTGCCTAGGGTGAAAACGGGCCTTTTTGGCGCACCTTAAGATAGGAAAAACATCTAAAGCAGTACTACTGTGTGCTTTTAAATATAAACTTTTCTGTTGTCCTTGTCAATTTAATAGCCATGACCTAGTTAGGATTTTTTTCACTTACTGCTCGTGTAAGAAAGAGATTGGTGCTTCTTATGAATCTTGTCATTATGACTATAAGAAGCAGCCATTACTAGTCTATTTGAGAAACCCTTCTATAAATTAGCAGCATATGCTTACTGGGTTTCCTTGTTGGATATTGTGCGACTGAGTAATTTTTCAGGGATGTGGAAATTACGGAAAAGCTACATTATTCTTCTGGTGCAGCGGTACTTGGATTTTCTCTTATAGTGGCTATACTGCGAACTTTCAATGTGAGAAGTGAGGCAACGCGGGTGATGGTTGCTGCTCCATTGATTGCTTTTGTGACGACTCATATCTTGTATTTGAACTGCTATCAGTTTGACTATGGTGAGCAACCCTCCTCCCCAGATAAAAGATTATAAGAACGAATAGATGCCTGCATCCCAATTGTTGTTTGTAATCTGGAGTGATCATGGTGGGAATGTTCCCTACACCCCCATATTAATGAGAGATACTTGGTGCATTTGATGGGAACTACCCATAATTTTCAGACATTGTGGATAAAATTCCATGATGTACTCAGCTAGTAGGCTACATAATTTTGATCCAATCACTGTGAGATCGTAAACATGAATTAGCTGTCAACCGATGTTTTTGAAGTGACAAATTTTGTTCTTCGCTTGCAAGTAAACATCCACGTTATACCTTTTCTTATTATGGATTATCCAAACTCATGTAGCAGTGCATAGTCGTGGGTTTATACTTTATTATACCTGTTACCTTCTTCCTGTAGCCTGCACAAGACTACTTGAAAGTTTAGAGGATATGATCTAGCTAATATCAATTGTATTTCAGGTTTAAATATGAAGGTTTGTGTTACCATGGGAGTAGCACAAGTACTCGTTTGGGGAGTCTGGGCTGGTGCTTCTAACCACCCATCTCGGTGGAAGGTTTGGTTGGTGGCACTTGGAGATGGTCTGATCATTTTCTTTCAATATTATGACTTTCCACCATATTGGGGTTTTTTGGATGCTCATGCTGTTTGGCATGCCATCGCCGTTCCTGTATCCTATACCTGGTGGAGTTTTATTCACGATGACAGTGAATATAGAACAGCAGCACTCATCAAAAAAGCGAAGTAGAACAAAATTGTCCAGTGCATTCCTTCATGGATGGTAATTTAACCAAATTTGCAACCTGGTCATTTCTTGTTAATTCAGGTAGTGCTATTGCCTTTTTGCTCGCATGATAGTGTTTCCATTGGACGCTCTGCATAGCGAGTTTCTGTGTATCAAAACTTGTGTCAATATGGGTTCAGGTGTTTCTCTAGGGATTCTTGGTTAAGATTTTGGTTCTTTTTTTTTTTTTGAAAGCTCCAGGCCGTTGGTTTTTACGGATTTAGAAGTTGGTGTCTGTACCGCTTAGTGCGGAGCTTCCTTTTGGCTTTTGTCTTGTGGAGCTTTTGTGTATGCTTCTTTCAGTTTTAATAAGAATCCATTTCACATTTCTGAACTTTTGCCATTTAATTCCTTTCTGTCTGCATATCATTATCAGTCGTTTTACTATGTTATTATTACAAGGTTGGGTTAGTGCTTGATGGATACTTGTGTTAACTTGAGATCTAACGTTCTGAATGCTTAATCAACTTTCTTTTGTTATGCAACATACTAATTGATAATGTTAGTAATCATCATTATTTCAGTGAGGATTGTTCTGGTTGTAACATATGGCAGTAAAAAGAAAACAAACCTGTACAAGTTGTGAAGGACAATTCATGTCTAGTTTTTTACTTGAATGGGAAAAAGAGCATCTTGTTTCCATTTTCTTTTTGAGGGGGCTATTAGAGTTTAAGGGTAGGTTGGTATTTTCAATTGTTGGTTAGAGTGTATAAATAGGCTTGTTGTATCTCTTTTGAAGTAAGCCAGTACAATCAGTCCTCATTTTTGTGGCACATGGTTGTAATTTTCTGTGAAGAACTTTTAGAAATGAAAAGAGAAGATTTCAACTGACTTCTTTTTGTAACAGCAAGCAATCTGCTAGCCATGTGAGTGCAGCTCTTGACTTGATGGACTTTCCTACTATCTTGTTTCCTTTAATAATAGTTTCCAAGTCTTGAAAATTGAGGTTAACACTGGACTTCCTTCTATTTCTTATAACTTGGGTTTTCTAAAGGAAGTTCAATTTGAATATTCCATTTGGTATTTCTGCAAAAGTATGTGTGATTGCATATGATGTGTTTTCATGGGTTCCATGATTTGATTCCTGTCTTGTTGCTATTGTCTTATGCCAAGGCAATGAGGATTGCACATCAATAATCTGCCCAAGGTTTCTTACTACAGTTTTATACATTTACATAAAAAACAACTGTAAATTGAGGCAGATGGAACTTGTGCAAATAAAATTTTAACCACCATGGTTTCGATCTATACCGACTTTGGTAAAGCATTAAGCACCTACAACATTGAGTAGAAGGGGAGTTTTTCATTTCAACAGCTCTACTTGGGACACTCAGCAAATTATCTGTTATTATTGTATAAGATTTTGTCGAGACTTGATTGAAAATTGTGCAAGGTATGAACTGAGCACTCTCAAAACCTGCCGGAGAGAGATCCTAATCGTCAGAGACCGAAGCTGTCAGAAAGAGTGCCTGACCATCAGAGAACTGAAGTTAAGATGAACCACCCTTGTTATTTTCGAGATTGGCTTGGGATTCTGTGTGGACCAACCATGTTGCTAAGCAGCATCTGAGGAACAGGAAGGTGGTAAGTCGCACCTATTGTCTATTAAGTTTTCAGGGCATTATTCATTAGGGCTTTATCACAGTATGCTCAACAAGAAGGGTGTAAAATTTTTCGCTATAAATTTTTACTGCAAGTTTGCGACATTCTTTCCCGTCTAATCTTTTCTCTCTGTCGATCGACTAATAGTTTCAAATACGTATAGGTAAAGAGCATACTTGAACATGGGATATTGATTGTTTGTCTATAAATTTTCATTTTTTCTTTCTATTTTATTTTTCAAAATTAATCCCATTGCATATTTACTTCTTGCAAATTCAAGTATCCCAGAATACAACCATGGTTGTTTCTTCTGCTATGTTTGATTCATGTTGTCTTTGTAAGAGAGGAAAATATAAAAAAGAAAAGAAAAATCTTGTTTCGTTCTGATGACCATGGAATACCTAACGTATTGAAAGTAGAGAAAGACAAACAGATGGGGTATGTTAAGATGAAGTAGGAGAAACATGTTATTTCTTTTCTTTTAACCACAGCAGACCTAACAACACCAGTGGGACCTTTCAGTGATGAGATTTCCCTCTTTTGTGCTTCTGCCTCCATGAAAGATGTAATTAAATGTGATTCCGGAGAAACATTTTCCTTTCCTAAACTTATACATACAAGTGAAGCTTAAGCTAGTACCTATTTCCTCCCTTATCTGCAAGTTTTGAATTTGATTCTGTGCCATTTGATAGAAGAAACATATAGCATTCTTTCCTTTTCGGTTCCTAAAGAAGAAACCACTAGTTGAGCTTGACACCTTCAACTGTTGGAGATGTAAGTTATGATGAATAATAACCAATCAAATGGTAAATTAGTTTGCCATTTGAAAGACATTGATTGGCTGGTAAAGGATATGGAAGAAGATATATTTTGAATGCTTTACTATGCTAAATTGGCAACACCAATTCAACACAAAAATGAAGCAGAAAACTTTTATGCATTGTGAAGTTAGTACTAGTGTACAACCTCTAGAATCTCCATGTTTATGATTCCAAAGAAGAATACTAAAGCTACAATGACATGTCATTTTCACGAGAATGCTGGTTTCTGTTTTACTGAACTCTGTGCTTGGAAAGCCCAAGTGGGGCTCAATGATGATCCATAAAATACGATAAAGACAGCAGGAGGCCATAAGGATCTGAAAACATGCATTTCGCTGTAGAAAGAGACAAATGATTTAATAATAGCAAAGAAATGCATCTGTATTCTATTTGTGAAGTTGTTAGCTTCATATATGTTTTTTCTCATTCAGCATTTTGTGTCCTTGGAATGTTTTTTCTCATTCAGCATTTTGTATTCTATCAATGATTGTCATTTGGTGGTGAGGCTTATTAGGAACGAACCTATCAATGATTGTCATGTGTGCCATGGATGGGTTAGGTACAGTTGTAATAAACTAAATGAATATGTGACACAAAACTGAAAGAGCTAGTCGATGAACTTGCTAGATTTATCTGAAAATGGTCTCCCTTTTGGACCAAAAGTTAATTGAGTAATACTTTGCAGGAAGTCTCAGTTTTCCAACATCAAGGAGCAGTTGTTTGCAACCAAATGATGGCTGACATATCATCTGAGGCGACTGTGAATTTGGAAAAATGTAAGTTCCATGTAACAGTTCCTTTATATATTAATATTAATAGTTCATTTATGATTGCTCATGCATTACTTTCTTTCGGATAACTATTATATGCAAGTAACTTTAAGCCATATAAGTATTTAACTAGAAAATAAAGCCAGTACCAGTTCCAAATTTCGCACATTTATTTGTTCAAACTGTACAGTGTGAAGCAACATGGAGAAATTCGACTAAGACGTCTTTCTTAGAGGGTATACTTATAAACATGCTTTGCTTTGATGGGCTATGAATTTGATACTCTTTAACTTTAAGCCATATGTCTTTTTGCTAAAAGTATCTGTCTCAGTTGGATATGCTGATGACACAGAGCTGCTTGATTGTAGAAGGCTAGAAGCTACGGAAAATGGAACAAAAAGAAATTAATGATACTCTAATTTGGCCTAAGAGGTAGAAACTTGTTTGATCTTAATGCAATTTGATGTGATAGAAATTAACTCTATATATATATATAGAATCATTGTTTGCTTGTATCCTGGTACATTAGTTGATACCATTTGATCTGTTTATGAACTAGTGTCTTCCCTAAGTGTAATAATCACACTCCGCTGCTTTTTTCATTTTGGACATTTATTTTTGGGATGAAGGGAGTATTTTGGAACGATTAACTTCCAACATTCTACCAGGAGCTTCAATTCATAATTTGTGTTGGTTTGGTCTTTCTGTGCTGTGCATACAAGGAAGAAGTTGATCGGCAACTGCAATTTCCACCGACTAGCTAGCGTTCTTGTTGTTTCTGCGACGACTACAAATGCTGTTTCTTTTTCAGGACCATTTCAATTTTTGATGCTAGCTAGCAGTTGTACGATGTCTGTAATGTGTTTGGAAACTAATTTCTACCTCTTGACATCATACGAGTAGTACTTGCTTTTCTATCTCAACTGTCTGCTTGTGAGGGTGAAAGGGAAATGGTGCAGTGGTTGTTTTGCAGGTAGATGTTGTTGTATTTAGGGGTCGTTTACCCGACACTTATCGGTAAAATTCAACATTTTCACTTAACTTACTGGATAAAATTTTAATCTATTAAAAACGACATAGTATGCAACATTTTTATCTGGTTAGTAAGCGTTTAGTAAACGGCCCCTTAATCTTCAATAAGATATTGATGTTGACGAGGCGAGTCGAGTTATAGGTTATTCGAGTCGAGTTGTTGGTACACCATTGTGAGAAAAAGAATTTCGTTTAAATTTGAAGTCACGTTGAAAAACTGCAACATGTGAAAACACAATGAGTATGTTTAATTAATTGTACTTGTAAATGCAGCAATATTATTTCAGTATTTGCTTTTTTATTTTGAAACTATGATGCTGTTTCTTTTCCAGTTGGTTGAATTACCTTCATTCTTCATTAAGAAAATGAAAAAAACAGCAACCCTACCTTGATTTCCTCTGTGGAATCATCTATGCCGTTCCGAATGTCGTTGGCCTCCACGAAATTCAAAATCACGTGACAACACAAGCTCCCGGCTGCCATCTTAAAAACCCTTTTCCGGAAAGTCCTCTGGATACGTACGACTTTTCGTCTCCATCTTCACCTCCAACTCGATATTAATTGCTGATCATCTTCATGGAAATGGTTAATTATTAGTTAGAGAAGAAGCTGTGGTGAAATTGTATTGTAATATTACCCTGAAAAGGAAACACGTGAAAAATGGAAGTTAATTATATATGCATGTGATTCTTCACAAGTTTCCTTTTTTAGAATAAACTAATACGTAAAGAATATTACAGATCCATCACGATGACGGATACAGAAAAAGCAATAATAATAAAAATCAAAAAAGAAAAAAGAAATCTAAAACGGAAAACTCCATAAACAAACGTCTACACAAAAATCCACGTCATCTTCCAACGTCTGAGGTGGCAATACCATGAAATCCACGTCATCTCCCGACGTCTGAGGTGGCAATACCATGAGTAACGGACCCATGCTGTCAAGATATCCAGGCCTTTCGAACATCTCTTCATCACTGTAAAACGAAATTTCCGGCCATTCCTCCCTTTCATCATCAATCTCCATGACTTGATCGAGTCTTGGCCGGAATGCCTCCGCTGCCTCCGCCGCCGCCTTCTGTATATCCTTTATCTGCTTAGACTCCGGTACCGGAAGCCGCCATATCGAGTCAGCAAAATTCAAACACGCAGAACGACCTCTCATGGCCAAAATCGCCACGTCATGTGCCCTGGCTGCCATTTCAGCTGTGGGATGTGTCCCCAACCACACCCTCAACTTTGTATTTGGCTCTCTGACCTCACAAACCCACTTTCCGGTATTCCTCCGCCTGACTCCCCGGTAAACTGGGTGTCTGGTTTCCTTGAACTTCTTCCTTCCGGCTTTCTTCTTGGGGTTTTCTGCAGCCAGCATCACTTCTCCGACGGCAAGAAAAGCATTCTTCATATATAGTTGGTTGGGTTCTGATATCGGTAGAAAAGGTATTTCCAACTTATAACTGATGTTTTAAGGTTTGAGTTTGAGTGTGTGTGTGTGTGTATATTATGCAGTGTGATCGTATATTATATAGTGATATTTTTGTGCATAGTGGGGTTAACGAGAGATATTTATTTATGTGCATAGAGTGGGGTTATAGAAGTAGTGTTTGACATTCAATATGGTCCCATCAATATGCACAGTGAATCAAACTATTCAGTTTTTAACATTTGAATTCTTGATGCTAACGATTTAAACAAGTATCCGTTAAATGGTCGAATTATGTAAATACAACAAAATCGGGTTTATTGAAGGTTAATTAAAACTGTTAAGTGTCATAATAGATTGTTTTATAGGTATAACTAAAATCATGACTAAAAAAGTTACCTAAATGAAAATGGATGGAGAGTGCTTGAGGCAACTTTCTAGGCTACCTAACCCACATCAGAACTCGCCTTGGGGAGCCGTTATTACAACAAAATCGGGTTTATAGGACAATTCTAATTTCTAAGCGTCCTAATAGACTTATTTATAAGATTTAGTTTATAGGACCAAAAAAATAAAACATCTTATCTGAAGGCATTGTAATTAGTTTATATGACGTTGTAATAAATTTTTTAGAACACTTTTAATATAAAACGTCTCATTAGTAACTTTATAAGACACTACAAACTGTCCTATAAAAACAAATGTCCTTTAAAAAATTGAGTTTATAGGACACTTTCTAAAAAATGTCCTATAAAGTTGTTAATACGACACTTTATATTAAAAATGTCATAAAAAAAACTTGTTAAGACGTTCAAAAGCGTCATATAATCTTATTACAACACCTATAAACGGTTGAAATTAGTTTGTATGGTTTGTACAAATAGTTTGGTTTGTAAATGAAACCACCTCTCTTTATATATATTAACCAACCATATGGTACAAACTATGGAAACCGATCTTGACCAATCACATTTTTTCTTCACTTTAGGTTCAAATCTAAATTATAAA
>NW_020200634.1:150200-151682 GCF_001531365.2 Cynara cardunculus var. scolymus
GGTTCACATAGTTTGTACCATATGGTTGGTTTCTATTTGAACCGGCCCCTATATATATATATATGTATATAGAGGTTGATTATTATACAACCTTGACATTTGTGCAACCAATACAACCCAATCTCAACCATCCATTTTATTTGATGAATATGTGATTTTATAGAATTTTTTATTGTTTCATAATATAAAGTATCGATCATAATTAATGAACCATATTCATTTTCCATAAATATTCAAATCATAATAAATGAACTMTTATCATTTTCATAAATATCTCAATATATTGGGTTGCATTGGTTGTACAAATGCGATGAGTTGTATTTGAAACAAACTCCCTCTCTCTCTCTCTCTCTATCTATCTATCTATCTATCTATCTATCTATCTATCTATCTATCTATCTATCTATCTATCTATCTATATATATATATATATATATATATATATATATATATAGTTGGTTCTGGTAAGAATAAGAGTTTTGAAGAGAAAGTGAGAACAAAACATTCATATACCTTGATTTACATTCAACTATTTTTGTTTACCTATTTTTATAGCATGACCAAAACTGTAACAAATTAATGCATGTGAAAATGATTAAATATATGTAAATATCGTGAAAGTAACTTAAAATAAGATAAATTTGAAAATATAAGTAGAGGAATGTAATTAAATATATGTAGTTGAATTTACTGAAAGTAATTAAAAAAATTAAATTAGATTAAAAAGTCAACACATCTAAAGGTTTAAAAGTTTTCTTACCATTTTCTCCATAACTGTTACTCTCACACGATATCTCGTAGATGTGTAGGTATGTATGAATGATGAGGTAATAAATCAATATTTAGTGAAGATGGTAGGACCATTATAGAAAATTGTAACATCTTAACATAAGTTGGCACTAAAATGTTTACATATACATGATAACTGATGTGAACCTCTACTAACTACTAGCAAATTACTTCCAACGTTCTTGACTATTCTATACTATATTATAAAGCATTTGATAAAAACTCTTAAAAACCATTTTTTTACGAATGAAGTACTGTTTATTGATGCATATTACTTAAAATTTAAGTTCACAAGTAATTTTACGTAAGTACAACTTATTAAAGCTAAAATTTTAAATTCGTGTAACTAACTGCTGATAAACATAATCAAATACATGATAAACATTCATTTTAAATATAGAAAATCTAAAATATAATTAAGATAATTATTGAGTTCTAACGTAATGTTTAAGTATTATCTTTACAAATAATTATATTATTAAATCAAAAATAAATTATTTTGTTATTAAACCTAAATTAAATTATAATGAAAAATTAAATTAAAGAAGTTACACCAAAAAAATGAGAATTATTAAATAGTTACTTTGATACTATTATCGATTTATTTTTTTACAAATTTTTATACTATCTTCAAATTTATATTTTAATTCAAAAATAAAAACATTATCGCATTCTTAAAACCACATAAAATCG